>NC_091951.1:36178987-36426487 GCF_031021105.1 Erythrolamprus reginae | reverse complement strand
TACGGGCTGGCAGGGGGATGGGGAGCACGCGCCCGTGGAAAAGGGTGCACGGGGGGTATTTTGGGGCGGGCGGGCGCGCATGCGTGCAGCTTATGGGGAACACTGCCCGTAGGAACCCATCACTGGGATAGAGATAGAGATAGATACACCACACACACAGACACAGACACACACACACACACACACACACACACACATGCACATAAATACATAAATACATACAACAGCAGGCATGTAAAGCAAACTGAAATTAATAGCCCATAAAATTAGAGACTCTGTTTAAATCTATGAATTAATCCTTTCTCCCACCATTCTACAGATAGAAGGATATGCATATTTATTTAAAGACAAAATTACATGTACCACTTTATATGTATATTACTTTGTACTACAATAATCCCTCGCTACTCCGGGGTTCATCTTTCATGGATTCGCTACTTCACGGGTTTTTTCAAAGAGGGCTTATGACTTAGAATGCCGGGGCAGGGACGGTGTGTGTGTTTGTGTGTGTGTGTGTGTGTGAAACTGCAGTGGCGACTTCCTTCAGACTGCACGTCATGGGGGAAGGCTTGTCTTGTCTTGTCCTCCAGTTCGTGGATGTTTCTCAACTCTCTGAAGATCGGCCACCACTGCACGACTACAAGAATGCCGCTACCACCACTGCTGACCACTGAGAGAAGCCGGTCTCTCTCAGCGGTCAGCAGCGGTGGGTTGTTAATAGTTTGGGGAGAACTGAACTTGCAAAGTTCGGCAGGTCAAACCTGAACCCAAACTTTTTTAAAAGTTCGGGTTTGGTGTTTGGCATTTGCTCGAACACCATGAAGCACCGCCGCCTGGGAGGAGAGTGGGGAATTCCATCGTGGGATTCCCCAGGGCTTCTGGGGGTGGGGCTTTGATGTCACGGGGACTCCTTCCTGTTCCTGGCCGGCCAAAATGGGGAGGAAGGAGTCTCCATGACGTCAAAGCCCCGCCCCCGGAATCCCATCATGGGATTCCCCACCTCCTTTTGCTTTTAGCGCCGCTGCGGCATCCTTTTCCATAAAAATATTGTTTATTTTTATGGAAAAGGATGCCGCAGCGGTGCTGTCCAGGTTCGGGTTTGGTTTCAGGTTCAGGTTCGGTGAACTCACCCAAACTTCACGGCAAAGTTCGTGTGAGTTCGCCGAACCCAAACTTTGTTGGGTTCGCCCAACACTAGTTGTGAACAATACAGGGAGGATTTTAAAAGTCCAAATGCTCGTTAAATACATTAAAAAAAATCTTTCCTCTACTTTGTTGAAATTTGTTTTTTGCGGGTGGTCTTGGAACGCATCCCCCGCGAAAAACAAGGGATCACTGTATACTTATTTTATACAAAAATGAGAGCCAGTTTGGTCTAGCGATTAAAGTACTTGGTTAGAAACCAGGAGACTGTGAGTTCTAATCCTGGCTTAGTCATGAAAGCCAGATGGGTGACTTTAAGCCAGTCGCTTTCTCTCTGCCCAACCCACCTCACAGAGTTGTTGTTGAGGAGGAAGGAGTGCTGGATATGTTCTGGATGAGGAGGAAGGAGTGTTGGATATATTGCAAAAATAATAAAGATTGGATTCAAATAAATAGATAGATAGATAGATAGATAAACAAACAAACAAACAAAATAAAAAGTAAGTAAATAAATATATATATATAAGTGTAAATAATGAAAATGATTAATTTTATTTGATACCAAAGGAATGTTATATGCATTAAATAAAACCCCAACATAACATATATCCAACATAACACATTTTATTCCCAAAGGAGCTTTTTTCAGGAGTCAACTGGACTTTCTTGTTTTTTCTTTTGAAGATGTTTCGCTTCTCATCCAAAAACTTCTTTAACTCAGAGCTGAAAAAGCTTCTTGGATGAGAAAATCTCTTTTAAAAAACAACAGAAAGTCCCGATGCCTCCTGGAAAAAAAAGCACTTTTTGGGACAACCATGAGTTAGATGACTGAGAATCTCTACAACAGTGGTTCTCACCCTTTCTAATGCCGTGACCCTGCAATACAATTCCCCATGTTGCGGTGACCCCAATCCAAAAAATAAATTTGGTGGCTACTTCAAAACTGTAATTTTGCTACAATTATGATTCAAAATGTAAATATCTGATTTGCATTATCTATTCGCATTGCTACAAATCCAACATAACTTAAACATAGTGCTTATGTTGAGAGAAAAATTTTAAAAAATGTACACCTCTCCCCCGCCAAAAAGTCCTTCCTTCCTCTGTCCCTCCATTCATTTCATTCTTCCTTCCTTCCTTTTCCCTCCATTTCTCTTTCCTTCCCTCCTTCCTTCCTTCCCACTTCTCTCTTCCCTCTCCCTTTTTTCCTTCTCTCTCATTTGTTTCTTTTTCCTCTCCTTCGTTCTTTCCCTCCATCATTTTCTCATTTTTCTTTCTCTTTCTCTCTCTCTCACATTTCCTCCCCCTCTAACTTCTTCTCTCTCTCTCTTGCTTGCTTTCTCTCCCCCTCTCTCTTGCTCTCTCTCCTTTTCTTCTCCCTTCCTCTCTTTCTCTCTCCTTTTCTTCTCTCTTCCTTCCTCTCTTTCTCTCTCTCTCTTTCTCTCTCTCTCTCTTTCTCTCTCTCCTTTTCTTCTCTCTTCCTTCATCTCTTTCTATCTCCCCCTCTCTCTTTCTCTCTCTCACTCTCTCTATGTTTCTCTCTCTTGCTCTCTCTCTTGCTATCTCTCTCTTTCTCTTTCGTACACCATGCACCCGAGAGGGAGGCTGCGGCGGGGAGGCCAGCGGCTCATACGGAGGTGGCGAGGGGTGGCTGGGGAAAGCGCCTGCCAGGGCACACGAGTATCAGCTGAAGCACGGAGGGGTCTTGGGGGGGGCGAGAGAGCTGTGCGCAGGAGGCCGGTAGGATGCTGCACTGGGGGTCCGATACTTACGGCCCCAGAGGTACTGGCCCTGCAGCACCTTCAGCATCTCCAGCCGTTCTTGCAGGGTTTCCAGGCTGAGCGCAGAGCCCAGTGCCCTCCCCACGGGGCAATGAAGAAGCAAAAAAGCGGCACTCTCCCTCTCTCTCTCTCCCTCTCTGCAGCAGACCCTCCCCCCACCGCCGAGTCCTTGCCCAATGCCAAAAGTACCCCAAAGCACGCAAACCTCACCGGTGCAAAATCTTGGACCTGAACAGCACCGGAGAGACTGCTGCTGAGCATCTGGAGGAGGAGGGGAGCCAAGGCGTGGGGAGGAAAGCGGGCCTGCAATTGGCCCCTTTCTTTCTCGCTTTTAGCGAGAGGAACTGTTGCTGGTCTGCCATAGGGCAGAAACAGTTTCTCTCCCTAAAGGCGGGAAAGAAAGGAGCCAATTGCAGGCCTGTTTTCCTCACCACCCCAGTAGACCACGGTGAGTGGACGGGTCCCACGGGCCATAGTTTGGGGACTGCTTAAAACCATCAGAAACATAATTTTCTGATGGCATTAGGCGACCCCTGTGTTTTGGTCATTCAACCCCCACCGGGGTCGCGACCCACAGGTTGAGAACCGCTGCTCTACAAACATATTTTAGCTTTAATTTTTTTATTCTTTACTTCACAGTATCGTCACTATTATTTCCCTTTGTATTTTTCTGTATTTCACTTTTATGAATAATAATGTGTTGTGTTTTTTTTAATAAATGGACATCTATATTTTGAACCAACTGATGCTTTTGAGTCCTTTTCAAACTCTGAATTCTTTGTAGACCTGCCTTGTAGGAAGGATCTATCAAACTGTCAAACAGAAATTAGAAAACTGTTTACTCAGAAACTGCAGGACATCAATGCTGCGATGAACGTTGAAAGCTAAGGAAGAAAGCAGCCAAGTCTTGTCAAGAACTGGTCTGAATCATAGAAGTTGTTTATCCTGGGAAATGGATTGGTGTGAAAGAATGCAACAAGGTGATGCTTGCCTCTTCTGGATACGCCCGTAAGTGAAAGCAAAGGTTCCTCTCGTTTTGTGAAATTAAGGGAGGGAATTGCCTACCAGGCACCCTGATATTCCCTCACCAAAGAAGAATGTGGTTTATTAAGTATCACTCTTTATAGTCATCATTGGCAATCTTCAGCCTCGAAAGAGTATGGTATCCTGCTCCTAAAACAGCATCTAGCGTGGCTAAAAAGGCCAATCGGAGAGCGGCAATTCCTTCCATACTGAAGACAGATCTATTCTGTCCCCTGCCCGGCCCCCGGATTTCACTAGTTCCAGAACTGTCTTTTTATCTCAGCCTTTCGAACAAGTGCCTCCTCAAAATGGAGAAGCCCATGCTGTGTCTTTAGCCTCTAAGCTAAATGATCAGAGGTCAAGGTTTTCCAGCTGTTAATTTCCATTCCCAAGGCCTTTAAATCCCTCTTATAGATATCCTTACATCATAACTGTGGTCTCTCTCTGGGGCACTTTCACCATACAAGATATCTTTCAGAATCCGCCCATCAACCATTCTCACGGCATGCCCAAACCAGTGAAGATGTCATTGTTTTAATAGTGTATGCATACTAGAAATTCCAGCACATTCCACAACTGCACTATTTGGAACTTTGTCATGCCAGGTAATGCCAAAGATACTTCAGAGATAGCGCATATGGAAGGTATTCAACTTTCTCTCCTGTTGTGCATAAAGGGTCCAAGAGTCACCGCAGTACAAGAGTGTGCTGAGGACATAGGCGTTATAGAACTGGATCATTGTATGTTCTGCCAGCTTCTCTTTGGGAGTCTAGAAAATGTGGTGGCTGCTTTACCAATATGTTTATTCAGCTCAGTATCTAAAGAGAGAGTGTCGGTGATGGTTGAGCTAAGATGCACAAAGTCATGGAAGACCTCCAGTTCTTGTGCAGAGATTGTAATACGGGGCGGTGAATCCATGTCCTGACGAATGACTTGTGTTTTTTTCAGGCTGATTGTTAATCCAAAATCTTGGCAGGCCTTGCTGAAACAGTCCATAAGTCACTGAAGGTCTTTGGCAGAGTGAGCAGTAATGGCAGCATCGTAAGCGAAGAGGAAATCCTATAAGCATTTCAGCTGGACTTTAGATTTTGCTCTCAGTCTAGAGACGCAGTTTACCATCTGATTTGGTCTGGAGATAGACTTCCTCTCTTGCAGTTCCAAAAGCACATTTCAGCATGATAGCAAAAAAGATCCTGAATAGAGTTGGCACAAGGATGCAGCCCCAATTCACTCCACATTGAATGTCAAAGGAATCTGATGTTAATCCATCAAAAACTATCATGCCCTTCATTTCCTCACAAAAGGATCTGATTATATATTGCCTTAGAACAAGGACAGAAACACCAGCCTGAAGATGACGAGTGGGACCTCGTCGAAACATCACCAGAAATTTCTAAATCCTACACGGGAAGAAACCCGAATATACCAAGACCGTCTATATATTCATTCATTCATTCATTCATTCATTCATTCATTCATTCATTTATTTATTTATTTATTTATTTATTTATTTATTTATTTATTTATTTATTTATTTATTTATTTATTTATTGGATTTATATGCTGCCCCTCCCCGCAGTTGAGGAGTTGAGTTGGACATCCGATCTTGAAGACGATTTTACAAAGGTTGTTCCTACTAACCAAGTCTAAAGCCTTCGTAAATCTTTGAAAACTACAAAAAATGGCTTTCTTTGTTCCATGCATTTCTTCTACAGCTGTCTAAGTGGGGTTTAGTGATGGGGCTCATTAATAAGAACAATGAGTCTGCTTATAGAAATGAAGTACAAGGGCTGACATTATGGTGTAAAGAAAACAATCTTACACTTAACACCAAAAAAACTAAAGAACTGATAATTGACTTTAGGAGGAAGAAAGATGTATATTCACCATTGCACATAAATGGCGAGGAGGTGGAGAGGGTTGGTAGTTTCAAATTTCTGGGCACTTATATCTCAGAGGACCTCTCATGGACTATGAATGTTAATATGCTTGTGAAGAAGGCACAAAAGAGGCTGTACTTCCTGAGAATGCTCAGGAAGATAAATTTATCTCAGCATCTATTGTTGTCCTACTATCGCAGCACCATTGAGAGTGTCTTGACATACGGCTTACTAGCTTGGTATGGGAGCAGCTCTGTAGCGAACAAAAAAGCTCAACAGAGAATTATTAAAACTGCCCAGAACATCATTGGGCTCCAGCTACCCGCCCTGGATGACATCTTCATATCTCGCTGTTCCAGGAAGGTGCATACTATTCTCAAAGACTCTTCTCATCCTGCTTATAATCTCTTTGAACTGTTGCCTTCTGGCAGAAGATATAGAACAACTAGAACTTGGACCACACGTTTCCTGAATAATTTTTATCCCAGAGCTATACTCGTACTTAACAACAAACTAAAGGGTCACCATCAGTGAACTGTTGGATAATATTACTCGGTTTGTCATGTTGATGGTTGAGTGGTTCAGGGTGGGGAATTTGTAGTGGGTAGGACATTTATTCTATTTTTTATTCTATTTTTTATTCTATTTTTAAATTTACCCATTCTGAATTTATGTATGGTGGGACTGGTGTCTGGGTGTCACACGACTTTCGTTGCCAATGACAATTCGTTGCTTTGACAATGATAACAAATTTATTATTATTAAGGGAAAATACCAGGTCAGTAGTGGACCTGTTGACTGGGAATCCACACAGTGATTCTGGATAGACTCTCTCTGCAAGCACTTGGAGCTTCTTCAATATGGTACGGGCAAGCAGTTTCCTACCACACTAAGAAGAGAGATACTGCGGTAGTTGTTACAATCGCCCCTGTCGCCTTTGTTCTTATACAATGTGACAATATTTGCATCCTTCATTGATTGGGATGTTTGATGGTATGAATGTAGTGATTAGATTTAAGGTTTTTTTTTATAATTATGAAATGCTTTAATTAGTTATTTATATTGTTTTATCATTTTTTTGTTGTAAGCCGCCCTGAGTCCTCAGAGAGTGGGCGGCATACAGATTTAATTAATAACAAGCAAGCAAGCAAGCAAGCAAGCAAGCAAGCAAGCAAGCAAGCAAGCAAGCAAGCAAGCAAGCAAGCAAGCAAGCAAGCAAACAAATTCACCAATAGCTCTCCATGAAGTCATAGTCTATTGTTTGAGAACTGTTCCTAAATAGTAGAGCTGGAGAATGTTTAGCTGGCCAAGAGAAATAATGGAGAATGGAGGAAGTTCCAGATGACTGGAAGGCAGTAATTGTTGCCATAACTTCAATGGGAGCAAAAAAGGATAAAAGGAAAAAAAAGAAAACAGATTAAATTCCAGAGTATCAAAGAATCCCAAACCTAATACAGTACAATACAGTGGTACCCCTACTTAAGAACGCCTCTTCTTAAGAATTTTTCTAGATAAGAACCGGGTGTTCAAGATTTTTTTGCCTCTACTTAAGAACTATTTTCTACTTAACAACCCAAGCCCGGAAAAATTTCCCAGGAAATTTGAGAGCGGCACGAAGGCCCTGCCAGTTTCCTGCCATTTTCCCTTTAATCATGGCCATCTAGGCTTTGGAAGTCTAGAGTGAACAAAGCATTTTTCTTTCTCTGGGCACTTGGAGAAGGAATAAACCTCAGCCAGTGCCCAGAGAAAAGAAACGCTCCCTTTGCTCTGGGCAGCCCAGAGCCAACAGAGCATTTTCCTTTCTCTGACCGCTGCCTCAGATTCCCCCCCCACCTTTTTTAAGGCTTAAAGTTTTGGATTTTTTTGATTCTCCTCACCTCACCTTCTTCCTTCAGCAGCGACTGTCCTCCTCCTTTTCTTCCTACTCCTCCCACCCAAATTCCGAGCTTTTATTTCTTTCCTAATGGGTTTGCATGCATTATTTGCTTTTTCATTGATTCCTATGAGAAAAGTTGCTTCTACTTAAGAGCATTTCTACTTAAGAACCAGGTCACTGAATGAATTAAGTTCTTAAGTAGAGGTACCACTATATTTGCTAAAGATTGATGTGTATTTGGGAGATTCACATCTTCAATTAGTGTTGTTAAGCTAATTAATTTCTGATGAAGTAAATTCTAATAGATTGGAGTATGCTGGAGAAATAAGATAACTTGAGTTCGGCAAAACATTTGGCAAACTACCTGATGACATTTCAATGAAGAATTTACTTAAATATGCACTTAGGTGGTGTTTATTAGAAGGATTCACAGCTGAGATGAAAATCATAAACAAAGATGCCCAGCCCAGAAAAAAATTATCTTAGACCTGGCACCCATCAACATTTTATCAATAATTTAGATAAAGTGAATAGGAAAATACTGTCAGGTTGGAAGATGATAGCAAATTGGATGTGACAGACCATACAGAGAGATTTTAGAAATGCAAGAGCAATAGCATTAGTATTACTAATACCTTCCGTAAAACTCTTAAAGATCCACCTCTGCCGGCAGGCTTGGGGCCATTGATACTTTGATAGCTTGCCCTGCCCAATGAATGAATGTAGGATGGATGAAGTATGATCTTGTTTGTCTAATTTTTAACAATGGGTTTTTTAAAATCTAATTTTATTTAGATTTCTAACACATGGTAAGCCATCCTGAATCTCAGGAGAAGGGCGACATAGAAATTGAAGATAGATAGATAGATAGATAGATAGATAGATAGATGGATGGATGGATGGATGGATGGATGGATGGATGGATGGATGGATGGATGGAGGTAGATAGATTATATATATATATATATATATATATATATATATATATATATATATATATATAAAACATACATACATACATACATACATACATACATACATACATACATAGATAGATATATAGATAGATACATAGATAAATAGATGCATAGATACATAAACACATAGACACATAGATACATAGATACATAGATAGAATAGCAATAACATTTAGATTTATATACCACTTCATACTGCTTTGCAACACTTTCTAAGTAGTGAGAAAGAATGAGAAACAGTGTCAGCATATTGCCCTCAATAATCTGAGTCCTTATTTTAACAATCTCAGAAGGATGGAAGGCAGAGTCAACCTTGAGCCCCATCAGGATCAAACTTCAGGCTGCAGCAGGGGTGGGTTCCTCTTACCTCCACAATGTTGCCCTGCATGTGCATCACAATGTTGCTTGCACGCATGCGCTCATTATGCTCATGCATGTGCGTGCATCCCCTCATGCAATTTTGATTCTGAGCATCCATAGAAGCAAAGTATCACTGAAAATCATGTGTGCACAAGCGTCCCCATGCATGATTTTGCTTCTGCATATGCGCATATGCAAAAAAAATCTCCAAAAATCCCACATGGGCGATTATCATCTTGCGTGATTTTGCATAGAAGCAAAAAGGCCAAAAATTACTAAAAAAGAAAAAGAAAAAAAAGGCACCTCGCACAGACCAGCAAAGACAGCACTGGACCTGTCCCGCACAAATTGCGCAATCGGCAGGCCACTACCAGTCTGCCGCACTGGACCATGCTGGAACCCACCTCTGGGCTGCAGGCAGAGTTTGTGTGCAATACTGCACTTTAACCACCAGGGCTCTTAATACATCCTAATATTAACAGCTGTTGAACCACAAGGCTCAGTTACTTAAAGTGGTGGGTTCCTTTTACATATCCAGTCTGGTAGAGATTTTGGAAAGACTTTCATGTGCATTCTGTCATAAGCGCAAAGCAGGATTTGGCTTAATAGACCCATTTAAATAGTCAGTATGGTTATCGGGTTAGAAAGTGGGAGACTGTGAATTCAGAAGAAGAAAGCAAGGGCAAACCACTTCTGAAAAACCTTGTCAAGAAAATTATAGGAACTTGTACAAGAGTCACCAGGAAACAACTGTGAGTCAAAGGAACAAACAGGCAGACACACACACACATACACAAATGCACAATAAATAAATATAAAAATGGACGCTTCTCACTCTACCCAGTCCCGTAACTCTGTCTCAATTTTGGATTTATACTGCCTCAATTCCATGTGTTGGAGTGAACTGCTTTTTCATCTGATACCTAATAATAATGCCTCTGTCTTGTTGCAAATCTCTTGGTTAATGCTTGTGACACCTTTAGTGAAAGGGAGGTTAGCTAATTGCAAGAAACTAAAGGTATCTATCTGAGCAGGAAGATGATGTGGCTTTAAACCAGGAATCACTTTTCCCAACCACCCATTTTATTAAAGGGCATATGCCTTTTAATTTACACCATCAGACTCCTGATCTTGACTAACGTATATCTCCTTCTACAATATCATTACATTCCCTAATATTTACATTATGGGTTGTATCCTGATTTAGCCACAGATTCCATAAATTATTTAGATTTACTGGTAAATTGGGGAGGATTACACTCACTTGGTTTCAGTTAGTTTATTCTAATTATGGACATTATATTTTCTAACCTGTGGCTCACATCATAATTTCACTTCTTAGATTTTGTTTTTGCCATCACTCTAAGGCACCCTTTTGGGCTTGGTGTGTTAAATACTCCAAAAATACCTATCTTGACTCTGCTGGCATGTCACACATGCAACTAAAGAGAAACAATTCTTTACATAATAATTTTTTTTAACTGTGGTTCAATCATGTGTGGTGCTATGCCCTTCATGTGTGGTCCAATCATGTGTGGTGCTAAAGCTCTTCATGGCATCGGACCAGAATATCTCCAGGACCGCCTTCTGCCGCACGAATCCCAGCGACCAGTTAGGTCCCACAGAGTTGGCCTTCTCTGGGTCCCGTCGACTAAACAATGTCATTTGGTGGGACCCAGGAGAAGAGCCTTCTCTGTGGCGGCCCCGACCCTCTGGAACCAACTCCCCCAGATATCAGAGTTGCCCCCACCCTCCTTGCCTTTTGCAAGCTCCTTAAAACCCACCTCTGTCGTCAGGCATGGGGGAATTGAATTTTTTCCCCTTCCCCTAGGCTTATAGAATTTATACATGGTATGCTTGTTTGTATGATTGGTCTCTTAAATTGGGGTTTTTTTTAGATTGCTTTTTAATATTGGATTTGTTACATTGTTTTCTTCATTGTTGTTAGCTGCCCCGAGTCTTCGGAGAGGGGTGGCATACAAATCTAAATAAGTAAGTAAGTAAGTAAGTAAGTAAGTAAGTAAGTAAGTAAGTAAGTAAGTAAGTAAGTAAGTAAGTAAGTAAATAAATAAACAAACAAAGAAAGAAAGAAAGAAACAAACAAATAAATAAATAACATCAAATAACCACAAAAATAAAATACGAGTAACTTGATTTTTGGAGGATCAACAAGCTACACAAATCACATCCCATTCTTATGCAGTCCCTCAAAATCAACCCCCCCTCCCCAAATAGTGTGTCCTTCCAGAATAGTGTCAAATTTATATTTACCGACAAAGAAATGAATAGAAACTAGTATAGACCTATTTCAAGCTATTTAATTTTGGTCAGTTACTCATATCCTTCTGGGATTTGATCCCGGGCTACTTAACAGATTAAGAAGTATTAACCTCTAAGCCACAGGCTTTTCTTGTTTCATTGGCTATATGATGGGAGATATGGGACGGAGCCAGAAGTGAAATGCTACCAGTTCGGACCAGTTTTCCCAAACCGGTAGTAAAAAATACTACCAGTTTGGGAGAACTGGTATATCCGACAATGAGCTGCGTGACGATCAGCTGTGCTGCGTTATCTAGATTAGCTAGAAATCTGGAAATCTGAATCACGCAACACAGCTGATCCTTCCCTCGCTGTTCTACTTACCTTTGCAGGCTCTGGTGGCTTTAAAATGCTCCTTTTTCAGTGCTGCATGGTAGTACCTACAGCATGCACAAAGTGTGTTCTGTGCGCATGTGCACACAAAGTGTGCGTGAAGTGAACTGGAAGCAGACTTCAGAGGATTTCACCCCTGGATGTAGCATACCTAATATGTAAGTAGCTTGGGTTCTAATCCCAGAATGGTATGACTATCTGACAAGAGCTAAATAGCTTGAAATAGATCTATACTAGTCTCACTTTATTGCTTTGTTGGTAAATATAAATTTAAAACAAAAATAGTTTGTCATGAAAGTGACTGCCTGGAAAAGCTCCCGGATTGGGGTTGAAAGGCAAAAGTGGAAGGAGTATGCTCCATTCCATATTTGGGTAGACCAGGTTGCCCCAATTAAAAAAAAATCTTTTGAGAGTAGCTAGTGACATATTTTGATGATAAGCATTGACAAATGCTGGCATGTCACCAAAATAGCTGTAGCATTTTACCTTTGACACACATAGGTTTGCCATCACCATTGTAAGATAAGGTATCTTGCTTCAAAATAGGCATCCTTCATGATTTTCTTAAGGAGATACAGTAGGTGTACTTTATACATTAATGCTATAAATCATGACTTAAATTTATCTCATTTTAAGAAGAATATAAATCATCTTCCTGAACCTGCCACCATCTTTAGATGTTGAGATCAGAATTCTTAAACTTTCCAATCAGTATAGCATACTTGAGAAACATGGTTGAGAAATAAAACTCAACAGTATCACTTCCAAATACCTGGCTCATAAATACATCTAACAGTTCCATTGTTAGTGTTACTGTTGTTGTTGTTTTTGTTTTGATGCTAAGAATGGAAAATAGCCTTGAAATCTGTGAAGCAAAGAACATGAACAGAACTGGGTCAAGAACAGAACTATAATTGGATTGAAACTGTGTTCTCATGTCATCATCTACCTACCTTGTTCTCATCTCCTAAAGATCAGGTGTGTCTTATGTACCATGTTCTTCATCTCATTGGTTGATCCCTCTGCCTGAATGATAATAAGATCTTGATCCTTATATCTCCCATCCCAGGATCTGTTTGAAAGAGTGTCAATTCCAGAGTCGGACTGGGCTCTTCTGTCTATATAAATTCTGTGTCCACACCAATTTGGTGAGATTTTACCAAGATGAAGAATTTTGTTCTTCTTCTGTTTTCTGTCCTTCTGTTTGGCACAATTGGTAAGTGTCTTTTATTGGTGATGATGGTGGCAGTGGGGTTGTGGTTTTGGTTGTAAATATTAAAGTAGGAAAGGCAAAAAGAAAAGAAAGGGCAAATGCCTGAAAATATTGGATAGACCAGATCTTTATGCAAGTGAATGGAATAATCTGGTGTAATCTTTCCATTTATAGTTGTGCACATTTGAATCAGTGATTCTAACAGTGATTTGGACTTTGTACATTGATTGCTACCTAATTTCAAATGTGTACACACACACACACACATACGTGTGTCTGTCTGTCTGTTTCTCCCTATTATCTATCTGTCTGCCTGTCTGTCTGCCTGTCTATTTAACTACACACATACACACCAATTTCAAACAATAACATGCAAACTAACAACCTGGCTAGAAAGTGGAAGATCATGAGTTCATGTCCTGTCTTGGGCATGAAAGCCAACTTGGTGACTTTGGGTCAGCCCTGCTCTCTCAGCGCACTCAACCTTCAAGGTGGTTGTTGTGGGAAAAATAGAAAAAAGAAAGTGTGTTGGAAGATTGTTTTTATCACCTTGAATTATTTTAAAAATAATAAAGAAGAGTGATGGCAGAAAAAGACCTCATGGTCCATCTAGTCTTCCCTTATACTATTTCCTGTATTTTATCTTACAATGGATATATGTTTATCCCAGGCATGTTTAAATTCAGTTACTGTGGATTTACCAACCACGTCTGCTGGAAGTTTGTTCCAAGGATCTACTACTCTTTCAGTAAAATAATATTTTCTCACATTGCTTTTGATCTTCCCCCCAACTAACTTCAGATTGTGTCCCCTTGTTCTTGTGTTCACTTTCCTATTAAAAACAGTTCCCTCCTGAACCTTATTTAACCCTTTAACATATTTAAATGTTTCGATCATGTCCCCCCTTTTCCTTCTGTCCTCCAGACTATACAGATTGAGTTCATTAAGTCTTTCCTGATACGTTTTATGCTTAAGACCTTCCACCATTCTTGTAGCCTGTCTTTGGACCCGTTCAATTTTGTCAATATCTTTTTGCAGGTGAGGTCTCCAGAATTGAACACAATATTCCAAATGTGGTCTCACCAGTGCTCTATACAGTGGAATAAAGAAGGAATACAAATAAATAGACAAAGAAAGAAAGGGGGAATGGGGTACAAGGAAAAGTTTAATAAAAAATGACAAAAAATACACAACTTCCTCCTTATCCTATAGAAACTCTAACATTGATCTCCAAGCTGCAAGAAATTTAGTCAAATTGTTGTATCTAATTAAAGCAATAATTTTCATCACTGTAGTTAGCTCCATCAAATCCATTCTTCTATTCTGGGTATATGCTTCTCCTTTCTTTATATACTGTATATATTATCCTTGCAACTGATGTCATGTAAAAATCTGTGGAGAGTATTAGTCATCCAGATCATAATTGTCCCAAAGGTGCTTTTTCAGGAGGCAACTAGACTTCCTTGTTATTTTTCTTTTGAAGATGTTTCACTTCTTATAGTTTATTTAGTGACCATTCAAGGTTACAACGACACTGAAAAAAGTGACTTATGGTCATTTTTCACACTAAGGAGCATTGTTAGCATCCTCATAATCATGTGATCAAAATTGAAATGCTTGGCAACTGATTTATAATGGTCGTATTTATAATGGCCACAGTGTCCCACAGTCATGTGATCACCAGCTGCGGTCTTCTGACCAGTAACGTCAATGGGGAAATCAGATTTGCTTCACAACCAAGTTACTAATTCAACCACTGCAGTGATTCATTGAGCAACTGTAGTAAGAGAGATTGTAAACTCACTCAACGACTGACTCGCTTAGCAACAGAAATGTGGGGGTCAATTGTGTCATACGTCAAAGACCATCTGTACTTGCTGATTAATGCTGAACTAAACTGTAATGGCTAGGGTAGGGCTCTGCTGGCTGGAGAATTCTGGGAGTTGGAGTCCAGAAGTCTTAAAGCTGCCAAGTTTGAAGACGTCTAGGATAGGGAATGCCTTGACCTCATGAAGAAAAAAGGCAGACTCTAACTCAAGACTCTCCAAACTCAGCAACTTTAAGTCTTGTGGACTTCAACTCCAAGAATTCCCCAGCTAGCTATGATGGCCGAGGAATTAGAAGTTGACAAGTTTTAAAGTTGCCAAGTCTGGAGACCTCTGTTCTTAGCTGTTCAGCTTCTTTAAGAAAGCTTCACGATCTGATCATTCTGGATGAATAATTCATTTTCAATTTCTCTTTTAATAGCTCAAGGTCTTGTTTGCAACGTTTGTAAATTCAAAATCGGCTTTCTGTGTTTTAAATCTGGAGAACCCTGCAAACCTCAGGATGGCCAGCTATGTGAGGTGACCGAAGTATATGCAGGTAGGAACAAATCTAATACTTTTCAGAAATTTTATTCAAGACCGTATCATATTTTATCAGCTATTTGCACAGCCATTAGAAATATGGGATGCCTGATTTGGGTACAGATCTTGGAATCATAAATCCTTATAATTAAACTTTACTTTTCTTAAACTGAATAATGAGATAAGGCTGGGACTGCAAGGAAAATGCAATTTAGGCTGCATTAACAGAGACTGAATCATCGAAACAATGGAAATAGAAATCTTGTGTGCTGTGTTTTAAGAAATGTTGGAGAACTTTACTAGAAGAACCCTCCACTCCTCTACTCGCAACAGAATAACTTACACAGACTTAAAATCCTGGACTTAGAAAGCTTAGAACTACATCGCCTTTGGCACAACCTAAGCATAGCTCATAAAATCATCTGCTACAATGTCCTACCTGTCAATGACTACTTCAGCTTCAACCACAACAATTCATGAGCACACAACAAATGCAAACTCAAAGTTAACCGCCCCAAACTTGACTGTAAAAGATATGACTTTAGCAACAGAGTGCTTAATGCCTGGAACTCACTGCCTGACTCTGTTGTTTCATCACCAAACCCCCAAAACTTTACCCTTAGACTGTCCACTGTTGACCTCACCCGATTCCTAAGAGGTCAGTAAGGGGTGTGCATAAGTGCACCAGCATGCCCTGTCCAATTGTTCCCTCTTATCAGTACCCATCTTATGAATATAAAAAATGTTATATCTATGTATATTACAAATACGTACAGAAACAAACAAACAAATCTGGGACAGATGAGAAGAATTGCAAAGAACTTGCTCTAATAAATGAAAATGAAGGCTCACAAATTCATCTAATGAGTGTATGAATTGTGTTTAAGTTAGATTACAGGGAATTAAGCAGAACGCGGCTTTAAACAAAACTAAATTTCACTTGGTTTTTTAAAAAATGTACATGTAAACAATTTAAACCAAGGAAACTAGCAGTGGGTTGTTCCTGGTTTGGACTGGTTCTTAGAACTGTTAGCAATGGTGACGGGAGGCTCCACCCACCCACTTGGGATGCTCTGCCCCCTGCCTGTGACGCTTCTGTACATGTGCAGAAGTGTCGTGTGTGCATGTCAGCATGTGCATGAACTGGTAGCAAACTAATTCAGAACCCATTACTGCAAGGAATTCTCCCTATTGTAACATTCATGATAGCTTTCAGAGAAGCCCGTAGACCACAATCAAATTGGCATGTTAGACTGAATATCTCCAGGTTAACCTGCATGAAAAAACCCACAAACTTCGAGGGTGAGTCAAAAGGTAATGCCATTTTATTTAGGACAGGTATAATTACCAACACAGGAACATGTACCAAACATCAAAATAAAACTGGTCCTCGGTGGATCACATCCCTACTTCTCACGACAGTCACCATTTGCTCCCGGAGGCGTAGTAAAGACGCTGAGACATGGATTGTGGATTAATTAAGAGTCATTTATTAATTAACATATTTAAATAACTTTAAATAACTTTAAATAAATTTGAATAGATAAATTTGAATATTTAATTCAAAACAAACTAAGGACCTGCAGAGCCAAAACTAACGGGGCGGAAATTCCTACCATAACATTCTTTGGCAACATTGGGCAATAACTCCTTGCTGAACCAGGTGAAGGTACCACCTTCACCTGGATCCTAGCCACGCCTCTGCGTGTGGGAGGAGATCACCCTCCAATCCCCGTGGGACATTGGATCCGGTGATTCCCATGGACATCCTCTCTCCAATCCCCGACGTTGCTCGAACCTCTAGTTCCTGGAGAGAGGCGGTCCATCACCCTTTAATGATGCCCTGAAAGGAGCATGCGCAGTTGCATCTAATTGCCCATTTCCGCCCCAAACCTGCCATGGAGGGGGGGGGGGTCAGATCTCAATCTTGCCCCCCCCGACACCCCCCCAGCCTCCTACACCAATTCCTGGAGGCACCTCTGCAGGTCCGACAGGAAAATGGCATTCCCCTCCTCTGAGAGGTGAACGCCGTCGGCTCGGTAGAGCCAGGGGGTTCCAAATTTTATAAGGGGATGCTTCACTATACCCCCCCAACTCCCTAACCACCTTCCCAATGGCCTGGTTGACCCTCAACCTGGCCTTGTTAACGGCTTTGGGTGAAACAGCATCCCGCCAGACAAGTCTGGGAAGGATCTCAGACCACACAAGACGTGTGCCTGGATACGCGGCTGCGATGGCCCGAAGGTCTTCGCGAGCCTGGATGCTCACTGACAAGCCGCTCAAAACACCAAGATTGTTGCCCCCGAGGTGGATCACCAACAACTCGTGGGCTCCCTTGGATCGACACCATCCAAAAAACAGGGGGCAAAGCCCCTCCCAGCACATTCCCCTGCGGCCCATCCATACAACGTCCATTCTCGAGCCCAGGGAAAGCTGCGATCCGACAGGAGACCTTGAAGCAAAACGGCCGGCCCAAAACACGAAACTGTGGCCCATGAGCCAAACTGCGGGCCGGGAACCAGCAACAGCTGAAACAACAAACAGAAAATTAAAACGGCCAAAACGGGTCCCTATCGGGGGGGCCTGACGTATGAACGAAAGGCTGCAGACCTCCAACGGCCTATGGCCATAATGTGGCAATCCGCAAAACCA
Organism: Erythrolamprus reginae; assembly: GCF_031021105.1. Classification (NCBI taxonomy): domain Eukaryota; kingdom Metazoa; phylum Chordata; class Lepidosauria; order Squamata; family Dipsadidae; genus Erythrolamprus; species Erythrolamprus reginae. Next base: position 36,408,582 of record NC_091951.1, on the reverse strand, counting down.
GCAGTGGCGGCTGCGGTAGCCGTGCCTATACGAAACGAATGTGTGCCGAACCTGGAGGGGTCCGCGCCCACTAGTTCAAGGGCCCGCTTAGTAACAGCCCAGAATTGGTACTTAGTCAAAGGGGGCCCCATTACAGTGACAAAATAAAAATCCCAGGGTTTCCCCACGACTAGCGCAAAAGGCGGTTAAAGCCGCCACCGGGCAAACGGCACCATCAGTCGTTGGTGCTAAAGCAATCTCCACACCGCGACCATGCTGGTCCGTCTTGGACTGTCGCAGGCGTATGGAGACCCCACTAGTTTGTAGCTGCACGTCGCTCCGCTGGAGCGCGCGCATGCTATTGTCCCGAACAGAGCTGGCTAAAACTTCGCTCACCCAAAAAGCCCCGAAAAAGAGCGTAGTTGCTGCCGCGTGGAAAAGGCAGGCCTCATAGTGTGAAGTGCACAACCTGATCCATGTGTGGCTTAAGGCCAACAGCTGTAATATGGATAAGGGCTGCCGGGCATCAGCCGCTGGTGGCGGCCGTTCCCGGGACCACCCTTCTAACATTCTCCTAACCCGAAAGTCACTACACGTGTCAGGGAACCCTTGAGCTTTGGCGATGAACGCCAGGCCTGCCAACTTGCCCCTAATGGTTTTCACGTTCAGACCACGTTGGTGTAACAGCACGCAGTGCTCTAACAACTGGTCGACCGGTACGGGCCACATCTGCCTATAGCCCTTACTAACCCTGAACTCCATAAACTCCTTACCTGACTGGAGGTACGCAGCCCGGGTGCTTGGGGCTATCGACAACCCAATGGCCCGATTTGCCTCTTGCCTCCATGATTCTGCAGCCCCGCCAGGCTCCATAAGTGTCCTGGCATCTGTTCTGGTGTGCGTTGTGCCCAGGGCGCCAGTGCTCGGAACCTGGCAAGCTGTCCATGGGATAAAGCGTCAGCTGCACCGTTCTCTAACCCCGGCACATGGCGTGCCAAGAACAGTGCGTTCAGAGCCAAGGCTTTACTGACGAAAAATCGGACCAGGTGCATTACCCTCTCATTCTTTGAAGACAAAGAATTTACCACGTGGACAACCGCCAAGTTGTCACACCAGAAATGAACCACTCGATTGGCGAGCTGACTGCCCCACAGTTCAACCGCCACCACTAAGGGAAAAAATTCTAGGAATGTGAGATCCCTACCTATACTGGCCGCAGCCCATTCGGCCGGCCATGTTGAGTGGCACCACTTACCTCCTAGCATCACCCCGAAGCCAAGGGAACCCGAGGCGTCAGAGTGCAATTGCAAGTCTGCTTGGAGAAGCAAATCTTTCCGCCAGAAGGAAATCCCATTAAAAACCCTGCTGTTCTGTTCGGGTCGTATGTGACCCGAAGCCAAGTTTGAGTCCCTGTAAAAAAATTTCCCTGCATATCTGAAACTTGAAATTTCATGTAGTTTCATCATTTCAGGGGTTCTCTCTATGAGAATTTTTTTTTGGGGGGTGGGGGGCTTAGTTTTTGCTGGGCAAAAAAAGTTACAAATCTTATGTTCCCGGGTCACCCTGACCCGGACCGAAAACTCTTCATTTGCAATGCTTATGTTTGGTCTTTTTGAAAGCTTTTTTCACTTGGAAAGTAGTCTGAACATTTCTGCACACAATGATATGAAAATTGAAATGAAAAAAGTAAATCTTATTGGTTTATTTTGCGGATATAATGCATGCCCCCCATTTTTGTGAATTTTTTTTCAATTTATGGATAGTTTTGCTTGCAAAATGCATTCTATTTTACTAAAGTTGGTGTGGGATTGGTAGCTTGAACATTTCTGAATATAAGAAAAATATAAAGGAACTGAAAAAAATGATTCTTATTGGTTTTTTAATATCAGAAATAAGGCCTCCCCCCCCTCAGCTGCTTGCAACCATTTTCACTTTTTATTTTTTTATGCTCCAAATCCGAAATATTCTTTAAAATCTTAGGCATTCATTTACTCAATTTAACAATGCTGATCATCAAAAAATATTTTTGGGGTGGTGGCTAATTGTTTTCTGGGCAAAAAAAATTCATAACTTCGAGTCTGTTTCTGTTCGTATATGACCGGACCAAAAATAATTTTTTTAGGTACTTGAATTTAATCTTTTTGAAAACTTTTTTAACTGGTAAACTAGTTTGAACATTTATGAACATAATGATATGAAAATTGAACTGGAAAAATTGAGACTTATATTTTTATTTTGATCAAAAAGCCCCTCCCCCCATCCTTTTTTAATTTCGTGTCAATTTCTATTTTTTAAGGCTACAAATCCCTAAGGAATTTCCCCCCAAAAGGTTTGATATACTAAATTGAACATTTCTGAATATAAGAAAAATATAAATGAACTGAAAAAAATGGTTCTTATTGGTTTATTTTTGCCACAAAAGGGCCACCCCCCCCCCGGCCTTGCTATGTGCCATTATTGTCACTGTTTATACATATTTGGCTAGAAATATTTGGAATATCCTTTTGAAAATCAACCACATTGTAGCCAGAGAACTACTTTTATGAAACAAATCCATTTTACTAAAAAAAAGTATGTAAGTTTGAAATTAACAGCATAATTTTTATATAAATTGAAATAATTGAACACGGGGGGAGGCATACATTTATGTGCAAAATAAATCAATATGCATCAATTTTTCCAGTTCAATTTTCATATCATTATGTTCAGAAATGTTCAAGCTACAAATCCCACACCAACTTTAGTAAAATAGAATGTATTTTGCTAGCAAAACTATCCATAAAGTGAAGACTATTTTAAAAAAACGGGGGGGGGGCGTGCATTTCATCAACAAAATAAACCAATATGCATCAATTTTTCCAGTTCAATTTTCATATCATTATGTTCAGAAATGTTCAAGCTACCAATCCCATACCAACTTTAGTAAAATAGAATGTATTTTGCAGGCATAATTATCAATAAACCTAAAGAAACTTCACAAAAACGGGGGGGGGGCATGTTTATGTGCAAAATAAACCAATAAGGATTAATTTCTTCAGTTCAATTTTCATATCATTGTGTGCAGAAATGTTCAGACTACTTTCCAAGTGAAAAAAGTATTCAAATTGACCAAACATAAGCACTGCAAATGAAGAGTTTTCGGTCCGGGTCAGGGTGACCCGGGAACAGAAGATTTGTTACTTTTCTTAAACAGAACAGCAGGGTTAAAGTGGCCAGGAAAGTCTGCCATACCCGCAAGTCTTCTCTGGCCCCAACACTGAGCCGCACATGGTGATGGGGTGAGCTCAAACCCTGCATGGCGGAATACAGTCTGCGTAAAAACACCCTACCGGGAGCAATTACCCGGCAAGCAGCCCTGTAAGCTCCTGGAGTTGCTTGAGGGTCACCTTCTTCAGGCTGGCTACCTCCTCCAGTTTGAGCCTTATCTTCAACAGCTTGTCCTCCGGCAGTCTGCAAGACTGCGTGGAGGAGTCTAGCTCTATACCCAAGAAGGACATCCTAGAGGATGGCCCTTCCGTTTTCTCTGGCGCTAGGGGCACCCCTAAATAAGCACATAGCCCCTCAAATGCCACCATTAGGGCTTGGCATTGAGGTGTGCCCACCGGGCCTGCCACCAAGAAGTCATCCAAATAGTGGATGACCGACCTGGAACCAGTTTGACTCCTGAGTGCCCACTCGAGGAAAGTGCTAAAGCTCTCAAAGAGAGCACATGAAATCGAACACCCCATGGGGAGAGTTCGATCCAGGTAAAAACTTCCCTCAAAGCAGAAACCCAGGAGATCGAAATCGTCGGGGTGTATGGGCAGGAGCCTAAAAGCAGACTTAATGTCGCTCTTGCCCATTAGCGCCCCGACCCCGCAAGCCCGGACCATAGCTACTGCCGCGTCGAACGAGGCGTAGCGGACTGAACACAGGTCTTCCGGTATGAAGTCGTTCACCGACTCCCCCCGGGGGAAAGAAAGATGGTGAATCAACCGGTACTCACCTTGGGCTTTCTTGGGTACCACCCCAAGGGGGGATACCCTTAAATTCGGGATGGGAGGGGAGGGAAAGGGGCCCAAGACCCTCCCTTCATCTACTTCTTTCTTAATCTTGATCCTAACTAAATCCTCATTACCTTGAAGTGACCTCAAATTCTTTGACATAAAGGCCCTACGGGGACCCTGATACGGAATTCTGAAGCCTTCACTAAAGCCCTGCAGGATAGCAGCCGCCCTCTCAGGCGGGCGATATCCCCGCAAGAGTTCAGTCAAGTGCTCAAGCCTGACCGGACTGGGGCCCTTGAGTCGCAGGAACGGCGGGCCTGTTCTTGTCCCTGCCGTTCCTGTTTTTCCCGGGACGCGGGCACATGTGCGTGGCATGGGAATCCCCGCACTTCCCGCAGGCATGTCGGAACTTACAGGAGGAGCGAGCGCAAGAGCCCTTGGTGCTGTATTCAAAACAAAGCGGGGTGGTTCGAACACCCTGCCCCGCAACTGTGCGGGGCGCAGCCGGCTCCTCCTCCATTAAATGACCACTATCGGTCCTTTGACCCGACCCGCTCTTGCGGGTCGCCTGAAACCATAGATCGGGCACCTCCCGATCCCAGGGCAGAGAAGGGTCAAACGCCACCCTCATCCGGAACGCCTCGTCGTAATTCTGCCAGGCATCCCCTTTGACCTCGAAGTGCGCCATGGCAATGAGGTCAATGTACTTCAGGAGCGCCGTGGCCCTACCCGGCTCCTTCTGTATGATAACGGTGGCATAGGTCAGGAAGGCGTAAAGCCAAGACCTGAAAGACCTAGGTACCTTGACCTTTTTGGCCCGATTGGTACGGGCCTCCTCGTCCCTCTCCTTTTTGGGAACTTCCCTATTTAATAGGGTATAGAGGTCAATATATTCCCCCCTCCAAATCTTATCTCTAATTGAGGGGTGCAAATGGTACCCTAAAGGAGTCGAGGGAAGGCCCACAGATACCGCCCCCATGGCAGCCGCCATGGGGTCGGTCGAGGTGGCCACGCTGTTATTGGCCAACCCCGCAGAAGACACGGCCGCCGTAAGGCTGGCCAATCCCGGCAAAACCACAGATCCACCCACCCTCGGGGGGGGCTACCTGGATCCCTGCCACCCCAGTCGCGCCAAGCAAAGACCCCGTGTTCACCACTGGCGCCCCGGCTGGAACTGAAGCCGGCGGTGCGGTCGCCCCCCAAACCTGGGAGCAGACCATGGGCGTGCTGGACCCCAAAGGAGGGCCCAAGCCGGCCGGTCCTGCCGGGGGGGTTAAGGTGGGTAACCCCTGAACAACCGGTGTGGGTGTGATGGAAAGAGACTCACCCCTGCCATCCAATGGGGCCCCGAGGGCCCCGGCCGCAGAACTGGCATCCCATGCCACAGGGTCGCTCTGGTCTGGAGCTTCTTGCGCATGCCCAGCGACAGGAGGGGCTCCCAACACCGCTGAGGGCCCGGATCCACTGCGTGCCCCGAAGGCGGCTTCCCAGCGGGCGTCCATGCGGTCCAGGTGATCTAAGAGAGCAGAAAATGATTGAGCTGATACAACAGGTTCCTGGCCTCGAGGGGCCCGGGCGGTAGGAGGGGGTGGCACCTGGGGGGTGGGAACTATAACCCCCGCCTCCCTAGCCCATAAGGATGGGACCCTGGCCCTCCGAGGGCGAGGGCCCTGTGGAGCCTGAGTAGCTACGCGCTTCCTGGGGCCCATACCAAACAGGCCACCCAAACACCAGCCAAATACCAATAACAAGCCCAAAAATTGGGCTTATTCCCCCTCAGCCACCCGGATGGGAGGTCCTGAGGTCCTAAAAACCCTGGGCAAACCCACCAAAGGGAAGCCCCAAAGCCTACCTAGGTGTGGCCTCTTAATGGGAGCCCTTGGGACCGTAGGGAACCCTAAGTCACCCTACCTAATCCCACCACCCCCGAACAATGCCCACCGGCCTCACAGAAACCAAAACCCCAATGCCCCCTAACTAAAAAAAGAGGGGGTTGTCCACCCCTTAACACCCCGCCCTTCCTTTGCCAACAAACCCCCGATGGGGGTGGGGGGGAAGGGGGGGTATCGGGGGGAGGGTTTGAGGCTGAGGTGGGTGGGTTAGCTTCCCCCCCGGGGGAAGGGGCCTACCCTACAACCCCCTGTACCCCGGGCACCAACCTTTCCCAACAACTAAACCAAAATTAACCTAATGAAAAGAGCTTAGCCAAGACTCAGAGGTAAAAGCCCCTGAATTAGCAAAAACTGCCTACCGGGCGAGGCTTCCGGGCCCCGCTGCGACCTGCCCCCACCCCCCTGGAGAGTAGGCTGCCCTACTCTCCGCTGTAAAAGCAATAAAAGAAATAAATGAGTCAGAGGCCCGCAAGCCCCTGACCCAGCAAGCCTGACGAGGCCTCGATAGGCCCCGTTCTCCACAGAAGAAGCGATCCGCTGCCTCTCCACTGCCGATCGCCGTCCAGCCACAGCCTGCACGAAAAGCAGGCTGTTTTGCTCAAAAGAAAAACAGTGTGGGTCCCATGCAGATCGCCCTTTAAATAGGGCGATCTGTGGGCCCGCCTCAGCCAGCCGGCAGCGCGCCTCATTGGCGCTCTGCCAGAAGCCGAACTTCCGGTTTCCAAAGACCTGGAAGTTCGCAGCTCGAAAGAGCTGCATCACCGTCGCCCCCCACCCCTGAGGCAACTCCGGCCGACGGTTAAAACCGTTGGCCGGGTATTTCTCTCAAAAGCAATGTTCCATCTTCAAATGAGAGCATTTATCCCTGCCTCGTAAAAGTTTGCTGACTGTTCTTTCAGCCACTTTTTCACTGCAGCTTTCACTTCCTTGTCATTGGAATAATGCTTCTCAAACACTCAAATGTCTTCAAACACATTTTGTAATCATCTGTGAATGTTCACAGGGGTTTTCCCCTCAGCAACAAGGAATTCAATCACTACTCCTTGTTTTTGATGCAACTCTAAGGGGGCAGCCATTTAGAATTTTCCTTGAAAATCTACAAACCTGCAAAGTAAGAAACAAAATATTTCAGAACGTAAATGATATAATCGTTTATAACTGGAAAAAATTTCAAGTATTTTTTAATGAAAAACTTCACCTGAAATAAATAAAATGACATTACTTTTTGACTCACCCTCGTATTATTTACTATCAAGAAAAGGAGAGTTTAAAAGAGAAATTAGTTTTCAACCTATTAAACTGAAGTGGTCTAATTAAAATCATAAGGGCTTCTTTCTTCATTCTAAGTCCATTTACGAATTGAAATTATTTGATCAGAAATACTTCTTTCCAAAAAATAAAAAAAAGAACACCTCAGGCAGTAGATACTCTTTCATGTTTCTTCCTTTTAGACAAACAGCAGAATAATAGCACAATACCTCCCTCCCACCCGATATTTATTTATTAATCTTCCAGTTGCCTTTTTCAGGAGGGGGATAAGCTTTTGAGATAACCGTGAACCAGATTATTGTGAACCTGCATAGACTTTAAGTCTCTAGCTTTTTCCATTAATCCCAGCCAAGTGGAAAGCTTTATAGGAACTGAACCAAGTACAGCAAACTGGAGATTGCACGCATCGAGGAATGAGGGTGTGCAAATAGATCCGAGCCAGTCTATAAATATATTGGGATTTGAAGGGAAAGGGCACGTCAGTGTCTCTCCAGGAAGAGGTGCATCTGTATGATGCAGAGAGGTAATCTCAGTTACTTGTATCTCACGTTTCTGTTTTGTTTTCGTTTTGTTTTCTTTTTTTCCCATCAGCTGGATTGCTGCTCTTTAAAAGATTCGGGTGTGGTGAATATAGGGAACTCTGCGGCAGATCTGAGCGGAGGGACACTCCCTTCAGAAGAACCTACAAGCGTATGTGCTGCACGACTGACTTGTGCAATAAGGATTAAGCTTCAACTTCCAATAGCAAAGCTCAGCTTGGCAAGGCAGGGCTGGGCAGAGCTGCAATCCTGCAAAGGCTGATCCTGATGTGTTTTCTTTTTCTTTTTTTCCTTCTTGGCTTAAAAGAAATACTCATATTGTTATCACATTCTGGTTTTTGTTGTTGTTGTTGTCCTGAACTATGCAGGAACATATTATTGCCTTTCCACCCCTTTGAAATCATAATGGCGGCCCATTTTCTGAACCCTTTGTCCTAAGACCATTTCCAGGGGTATATTTAAGTCATTTTGGAGGTTGGATGGTATCTCCTCCATATCCTCCCAAGTGGGAGGGATTCCCCAGCTCCTTCAAAGGGAGGTCTTCACATAAAAATAAACATTGTTATTTTTATGAAAAAGGACACCGCAGTGATGCTGCAAGCAAAAGGCGGTCCTTTCACATAAAAACAAACATGTTTATTTTTGATTTATGATTCCATGGAATCCAGGAAGTGATCACCTTGGCATCCTTAGCAACCTGCCGGTGACATCAAAGCTCCGCCCCCGGAATCTCTTCATGGGAGGGATTCCCCGTTTGGGTTCGAGTTCAGGTTCGGTTTGGGTTCGGCTGAATTTGGCGTAAAGTTCGGCTGAACTTGCCGAACCCAAACACCATTGGGTTCGCCCATCACTACTCCTGAGAAAATACACGGCTTTTAGTCCACTATCCCAAAGGTGCTTTTTCAGGAGGCAACTGGACTTTCCTGTTTTGTTATTCTTTTGAAGATGTTTCACTTTTCATCCAAGAAGCTTCTTCGATTCTGACAGGATAGTGGGGAATGGAAGGTTTTATATTCGTTGCAGACAGCTGGACATTTTCATCCAGGATCATTAAAGCACTCTGTGTCCTCAGGATTTCCAACTAAACAATTCGAGATGAACACCCTTTGAATGGTGTGGGAGTAGGAATGGATTAAAAAAGAAACAATTCTGGGAGTTGAAGTCCAAATATCTTCAAGTTGCCAAGGTTGGGAAACACTGCTCTAAAAGATGCAAATGACCAGCTATCTACAAGGAATGTAAATCCTTCATTTCCCCACTATTCTGCCAGAGCTGAAGAAATTTCTTGAATGAGAAGTGAAATGTCTTCAAAAGGGAAAAAAAAACCAAGGAAGTCAAGTTGCCTCCTGAAAAAAAAAAAGCAATTTTGGGACAACCACAGCCTTGGATGATTGAGAATCTCTACAGGTCTTTAGTCCACTAAGGACTGAATTGATGGTTCTATTTGGTATCACCCTGAACTTCTGCTCCAAATCAAACCCTAAAAACACCATCCCCATGCTATTATTCCTGCCTCCCTAGAAAATGTTTAAAGCTGCAGTGTGAGCTATGTGTGCTTGATGGCTCACAAGTCACATAGGTCCATAGACAAGATTTTACGGGATGGAACTGAGACATCCATCAAATCAAAGTGACTGAAGGAATGTCAAAATACACACATGCGCACACACAAAACCACAATGTGCAGCATCAATTTCATTATTTGCCTTTCCTCCAACCTCACTCACTCCCCTTGTATGCAAGGTATTCATTTGAATGTACCATTTTCTGCATCTTATAAATATATTGACTTTTTGCCTTTCCCCCCTTCCCCTCCCCCTTACTTTAATTTTCTTCCTTCTACCTGGCATGCCACCTATTGGCCAGACCGATACTCTGACATCTTGGTTGCTCTTCTCTGCATTCTTTCTAGAGTCTCAATGTCTTTTTTATAGTCACCACACTACAAAATTTCTGTTGAGACTCTAGAAAAAGTGCAGAGAAGAGCAAACAAGATGATTAGGGGACTGGAAGCTAAAACATACTCTGAACAGTTGCAGGAACTGGGCATGGATAATCTAGGGAAGAGAAGGACCAGGGGAGACATGATAACAGTTTTCCAATATTTGAGGGAATATTGAGCTGCCATAGAGACGGAGCAGTCAAGCTATTTTCCAAAGCACTGAACGATCAGATAAGGAATAATGGATGGAAACTGAACAAGAAGAGATTCAACCTAAAGATAAGGAACAATTAACCAGTGGAACAGCTTGCCTTCAGTAATTGTGGGAGCTTCATCATTGGAAGCTTTCAAGAAAAGTCTGAACTGCCATTTGTCAAAATAGTGTAGAGTTTCCTGCTTGGGTAGGGGAGTGGACTAGATGACCCAGAAAGTCCCTTCCAATTCTGCTAATCTGTTAATTTTGCTCTTTTTCACTGGCAATAATCATATGTGTCAGTCACGGGCACCAGAGGGTCTTTCTGTGATGTGTGCGAAGTAGATAATTTGAGCCTGGTCCATTACAGAAGTCTCAAATTAATAAAAAGTCCCTCTGGGAAGAAATATCCATCTAGTTCAGATCCAAGCCAGGAGAAAGGCATTGGAGGCAAAATAGAGGCTGGAGTGGATGCTGATTGGAAAGATAGTTTAATGATGAACCAGGACCACATGGGTTCTTCTGGGCAGCTGGCCACATGGAGTTGAGAGTCTTTTTAAAAATATCTTCTCTTGGGCTTTGCATTTGAGCTTCCTGTTCTTGTGCAAGAACATGTATTCTATTATTATTATTATTATTATTATTATACACAAAAACATAACGTATAGTATTAGAAAACTTAGTTCCTATCATTGTTACAGTTGAAGATCAGTTCATCAAAATTCATACACATATATTCATACAACTATATAATACAACTATCATTATATATTGATCTAATGATATCATTATTGTGTGCTCTTCAATATATACCAATTTGTTTTTTGTTCTTTTTTGTTTTATTGTTTATATCTATATACAGATAGCAACTGGTATTTACACATTCTATAGTTTATTATCCTTGTTCTTTAACCCTTCATAAAATCTGTTCCATGTTAAATAATATTCGGATTCATCTTTATTTGTAATTGTCATCTTATCCATCTCTGCACAGTTGAAAATTTTCCTTATTATTTCCTCATCATTTGCTGTGTCGTTATGTTTCCATTTTGTTGCATAAGCCATTCTGGCTGCTGTCACTATACGTATTATTAAATAATATATTTCTTTCGCATATTTATCTGTTATAATCCCCCCCAAATATATTTATTTAAAATTTTAAAAAGAACATCCATTCTATTGGCTGTTGTCAGACTCCCATGTGGCTAAATAGGGGTTATATATGGGTCTTAGTTGGCTCTATAGGCAAAGCACAAATCCTATGTGTTTTTCTGAGCTCCCAGGTTTGTGTTGAAGTTTGCTGGGTGGTGGTGCAACTGAGATGATGCGATGAAGGGGCATTGTTCTGAAAAGGTATTAGCTAATTCCTAACATGGCTTCCTGTTCTGGCCCTTGGGTGAGGGTATTTACTTATGAATAGAGTTACCAAGATACTTGGCTTCTTTCAATAAGCTCTTTATCTCTTAAGTCCTGACATTTGCTGAGGGCTATTAAGAAAGGGGGGGACTGCTTTCTGTCTCCAAAATCATGTTTCTCCATTTCTCCTCAGGGAAATATAATATCCTGCCTTTTTAATATTTCCTAAACTATTTCATTTTTCTAGGAGAGGGTTGGGTAATTAAGTTTCTACATCCCCATTGGTTCTGAAACACATCCAAATTTTATTTTGCCCTCTACCAACAGTCTCTACTTTCTATTAATGTGTGCCATGTTTTGGAGAAACCAATGAACTAAATTTTGGAACCTATCCAAACCTGCTTTCGGACCCAGGAGAGACCTTATTCAGAATATTTCTGGAATGACCCTTGATTGCCTCATCAGAAAAGAAGGCAATGTGAGAAGTGTTATATCAACAGTAAACCTGTATGGGCTTCATATAAACCAATGTTAGGTTGCTACAAATTATAGCTGATCCATCTTGCAAATATATATTCAGAAATAAAGGAAAGCAATGGCTGTTCTGCTTTGACTTGCACTAATATCAAAGAAATGGTGGGATAGAATCATTAAAGGGAAAAAATGCATAAGGAGGGACAGAGTGAAATGTGAATGGCAAAAATTACAATATTTTTATTTTATTTTAAATAATTAAATAGAATTGTTGCATTGTCCCGCAGCGAGTTGTCCCAAGGTGAGTTACCTGTGGCGAGTTGTCCACATTGAGTTGGCCATGACAAGTTGGCCTCATCAAGTTGGTTGCGGTGAGTTGTTCCATTCTGTTCCTTAACGGTCTGGAAACATGGCTTGGTCAGTTGGCTTGGGTCTTCAATAGGGGTATATCACACTGGAGTTGGTTGACATAATAGTGGAAGATCCCACCTGCCCTTATGCATCCCATTTCCTTCCTCCCCCCTCTTTTTAATTGTAATTTTAATTGTTATTGGAAATATTTATTCATTAAATAAAACTATTTATTCTTTATTAGTTTTTAATGTTGAAATCTAATAAGTAAGCAAGCAAGTAAATGACATCCACTCTATTCACATAGAAATCAAACTGGTTAAGACATGCTTCTCTCCTCCTACTGCACTTTTGATTATCTGTTTACTTATTTAAAAATCTATGAGTGCCAATAAACATCTGTTGTTTGCTGGCTGTGCCGGTGGGAAATTCCAATACCCAGGGTGATGTCCCAATGTTTCTGGAAGATGAGGAAGAACATATGGGGGATAAAGGAAAGCAACATGGTTATGTGTGCCTCCATAGGCAGAAACAACTGGAAAAAGCTATCATACATACTTGGCAAATATGACTCATTTTTCATCATCTCAAAACAATTGCTTAATACATGTTCTTGCATGTTGCAAGTTATATTTCTAAGCATGTGCACTGTTCCAATATAGCCATTAGAACACAACCAATTGTTACTCTGATACTAGGCTCAGATACATCCATTATCTCACCAATAAGAAAACAGTTAAGAACAAAAATTAGTTTGAATCCCTATACCTCCTTTCCCCAAAAACGTTTTGGTTTCTTTTTGAGCTAATCTCCTTTTGAGTCACCTGCTAGCAGAGAACTGCCCTTAACTGGGCTTAATGGAATAAGAATAGAATAGAATAGAATAGGAATGGATGGGATGGGATGAAATAGAATAGAATTAGAACAGAACAACAGATTTGGAAGGGACCTTGGAGGTCTTCTAGTCCAACCCCCTGCTTAGGCAGGAGACCTTACACTACTTCAGACAAATGGTTATCCATCTTCTTAAAAACTTCCAGTGTTGGAGCATTCACAACTTCTGGAGGCAACTTCTGGAAGCAATGTGTTCCACTGTCAGGAAATTTCTCCTTCGTTTTAAGCTGCTTCTCTCCTTCATTAGTTTCCACCCATTGCTTCTTGTTCTACCATCAGGTGCTTTGGAGGATAGCCTGATCCCCTCTTTGTGGCAATCCCTGAGATATTGAGACATTGCTATCATGTCTTCCCTAGTCTTCATTTTTATTAAGCTAGAAATACCCAGTTCCTGCAACCATTCTTCATATGTTTTAGCCTCCAAACCCCAATGATCTTTGTTGCTCTTCTCTGCACTTTTTCTAGAGTCTCAATTCTTTTTATATCATGGTAATTGAAACTGAATGCCGGATTCCCTTACCAAGCTGATCTTGATTCTATCCCTCTGTTAATGCAGCCTAGAACTGTATTGACTTTTTTTGGCAGCTGCTGCACACTGCTGGCTCATATTTAAATGGCTGTCCACTAGGATTCCTAGATCCTTCTCACAGTTACTACTGTTGAGCAAGGTTTCACATATACCAAACCTGTGCATTTTGTTTTTATTGCCTAAATGTAGAACCTTATTTTTTTCACCATTGAATTTCATTTTGTTAGATAGCACCAGATGTTCAGGTCTGTAAAGATCCTTCTGTACCTTGAGCCTATCTTCTGGAGAGTTGGCTAGTCCTGCCAGTTTGATGTCATCTGCAAATTTGATGAGATCCCCATCTATCCTGTCATCCAAGTCATCTTAAATGAAACATACAGTACATTCCAGAAATGCCAGGGTGGATTCTACATTTATGAATTCTATCTGACTAGAAAAAATAACCAAAGCAAATGAGAACTTGTAACATTAGATCAAGCTGATTAATTATAATTAGGGGACCAGAGTATGGAAGCTGTGGTTTTCAAATGTTTACCCACAGGTTTAGAAACATAGAAACATAAAAGACTGATGGCAGAAAAAGACCTCATGATCCATCTAGTCTGCCCTTATACTATTTTCTGTATTTTATCTTAGGATGGATATATGCTTATCCCAGACATGTTTAAATTCAGTTACTGTGGATTTATCAACCATGTCTGCTGGAAGTTTGTTCCAAGGATCTACTACTCTTTCAGTAAAATAATATTTTCTCATGTTGCTTTTGATCTTTCCCCCAACTAACTTCAGAGTGTATCCCCTTGTTCTTGTGTTCACTTTCCTATTAAAAACACTTCCCTCCTGGACCTTATTTAACCCTTTAACTTATTTAAATGTTTCAATCATGTCCCCCCTTTTCCTTCTGTCCTCCAGACTATACAGATTGAGTTCATTAAGTCCTTCCTAATATGTTTTATGCTTAAGACCTTCCACCATTCTTGTAGCCCGTCTTTGGACCCGTTCAATTTTGTCAATATCTTTTTGTAGGTGAGGTCTCCAGAACTGAACACAGTATTCCAAATATGGTCTCACTAGCACTCTATATAGCGGGATCATAATCTCCCTCTTCCTGCTTGTTATACCTCTAGCTATGCAGCCAAGCATCCTACTTGCTTTCCCTACTGCCTGACTGCACTCTTCACCCATTTTGAGACTGTCAGAAATCACTACCCCTAAATCCTTCTCTTCTGACATTTTTGCTAACACAGAACTGCCAATACAATAGTCAGATTGAGGATTCAACTGCAGTTTCCATTGCTTTGACCATTTATCTAGTTTAATAAAGATCCATGATGAGTCATTATTCTTAGCTTACCTTATCCACAATTATATTTAAAGAGACATGAAATTATGTGTCTTCTCCAAAGACATTCACCTCTTGATGATAATGATTAGATAAGTAATGGTGATTATCTAAGCCAGTGATGGCCAACCTTTTTTGGTTTGTGTGCCAAAACGGGGTGTGTGGGTGTGCTAGCATGGGTGCATGTGCCCACACCTCTTCCCTTCCCTCAATGCATGCACATCCCCCATGCTGCCCCCGCGCACGTGCACAATTCCCTCCCATCTCCGCTCATGTACACAGGTCTCACTGAAGCCTGGGACATGAAAAAACAGGCAGATGTGCAAACTGGAAGTTCAGAAAAATGGATTTCCGGTTTGCCTGTGTGTTGTTTTTTGCACTCCGAAGGGTTCAGGGAAGCTTCCTGAAGCCCCGGAGTGCAAAGAACAGTATAATGGCCAAACCATAAGTTCAGAAAATGCACTTCCGGTTTGCATGTTGTGCTGTTTTTTGCACTCTGAGGCTTCAGGAAGCTCCTCTGAACCCTTTGGAGGGCAAAATGACCTTTCTCGAGGCTGAAAATTAGCTTGCCAGAGCGGCATAGGACAACATTTTGTGTGCCCTCCGATATAGCGCCATGTGCCACCTGTTGGAAGGGACCTTAGAGGTCTTCTAGTCCAACCCCCTGCTTAGGCAGGAAACCCTATACTACTTCAGACAGATGGTTAGCCAACATATTCTTCAAAACTTCCACTGGAGGCAAGCTGTTCCACTGACCAACCATTCTGACTGTCAGGAAATTTCTCCTTAGTTCTAAGTTACTTATCTCCTTTTTTAGTTTCCACCCATTGCTTCTTGTTCTACTCTCAAGTGCTTTGGAGAATAGCCTGACTCACTCTTCTTTGTGGAAACCATTTAGATATTGGAGCATTGCAATCATATCTCCCCTGGTCCTTATTTTCATTAAACTAGCAATGCCCAGTTCCTGCAACTGTTCTTCATATGCTTTAGCCTCCAGTCCCCTAATCATCTTTATTGCTCTTCTGTGAACTTTTTCTAGAGTCTCAACATCCTTTTTGCATTGTGGCAACCAAAACTGAATGCAGTATTTCTAGTGTAGCCTTACCAAGGCCTTATAATGTGGTATTAACGCTTCATGTGATCTTGATTCTATCCCTCTGTTAATGCAGCCTAGAACTGTGTTGGCATTTTTGGCAGCTGCTGCACACTGCTGGCTCATATTTAAATGGTTGTCCACTAGGACTCCAAGATCCCTCTCACAGTTACTACTGTTGAGTAATGAACCTTGATGCTGTTATAACAGCTTAGTAGAATTTGAGGGATGGGGGAATGAATATACGGACATCTAACAATCCACTGACTACCTACTGTCTGCTACTACTGTCCTTCAAGGAGGCTCTACCAATGTAAATGGAGGGTAAAGAGCTTCATCTAGTTTCCGCAGGAGACCATATATGTGCTCAATATATAAAGGGATCCTCAGTTCAGAAGAATAGTATCAACTTTGCTGCCATCTAGAGCTCATTTAGAATGTATACAACCCAGGCATGAAAATACTATTTAGATGGGAAGAGTTGATATTGCATGATTAACCAACCCCCCTTTATCAAAATATGTTTTTAAGATTTACACAGATGGTTTACACTAGAAGAACCCTCAATTAAGATATCTCATGAAACAACAATCACCCTGAGACCCTGTAAGGGTAGGATAAATCCAAAACTTTTCTAACGATCCTGGATTAATGGGGATCATTTAGAGCAGTGATTTTCAACCTTTTTTTGAGCCGTGGCACATTTTTTACATTTACAAAATCCTGAGGGACACCACTAACCAAAATGACACAAAATGACACTCTAATGCAGTAAATATTATACATATAGTGTCAGCTGGGTGCAGGGGGCTTGGTTCTGTCTGTTTTGATGGTGTATATAGATATTTGAACTCTTTAAGAAGATGACCCTTCAGTAGGCCATATATAATATAGATAACATTGTGATGCATTGTGATGCATTGTATATCACCCTCTGCTGGGGCTTCTTATAAAAAGAAAAAGGTCTAATATCTATATAGAATTCTATTCTATTCCATTCCATTCCATTCCATTCCATTCTATCCAGCCCTCCAATCCATCCTACAAAAGCAGCATTGCTCTCCGCTCCCTTCGCTTTTTGCCCAGCGGCCAGCCTGGCGCTCTTTTTTTTCCTCCCCAGTGCACCCCAGGCAAACTAGTGCTGGTCTTCCTCCTCTACTCCGGCACACACCGGGTCTGGCTAAGAGGGCGGTGGGTCTCCGAGGAGGAAGTAGCCTCTCCTTCCATCTGTGCTCCTCTCGGTTGTCCACCCCGAGCTCATGCAGGGATGAAAGAATCACAAGTAGGAGCAGCGCGGGGAAGCAGGCTATGGGTGCCGCGCCCTGCCATGAGCCGCCGTCACCCAAAGCCACTGCTAAAGCTGCTGCTGCTGCCAACGCCGCTGCCATTTTCCTGCTTCCGTCTCATTTTCCTCCCATTGTTCCACCCACGCCCATGGTTGGAGAAGGGTGGGAAAGCTGAGGGGGACCACTGCATGCCTATTGAGCTGTGCCCCTGTCAATCATGCACACCTCCTGAATCCCACATCCCCTTTTCCTGAGGCTCGGCCTTTTGCTTCCCATTTCTGAAAAGCGGTTGGATATGCCAGCTGCCACTCCCGCTTGAGGAGATTGTTAAGAAGGCACAGCCTTACCCTAGTTGGGGGGCTGACACTTAGGTGGTTTTTGTAGCATTCTCTAATTTCCCCATGGCACACCTGACCATGTCTCATGGCACACTAGTGTGCCATGGCACACTGGTTGAAAAACACTGATCTAGAGCACCCTCCATAGAGCTGAATTCAACTGATGGCTCTCTAGTCAATGTTTCTGAATGACAGGTGGACTTCAACTGACAGAAACCCTCAGCCTGCATGAACCTCATGAGCCAGATAAGTCCACAACTTTCCCACGAGCAAAGGTTCTCTGCCTGGTTGCTGGATGGGCATGGCCATGGTGGGCATAAAGTTGTCAACCTCCAGTACCAGAGTGAGGGGCATTTTTGCCTTGCCTGTGCTCCAGAGGCTTTCCTCAAGCCTCCAGAAGGGTGGTAAACAGCCTCGTCAGGCTCCAGAGGCCCTCTGGAGGCCAGAAATAGGTCTGTTTCTGGCCTGACCAAACTTCCAGTATGGCCATTTTTCACCCTCCCTGAGTTTCCACGTGTGCCCTGAACTTACAAGCAGTGGTAAATGGCGGGCGGGGAGGCAAGGTGGGCGAGCGGCAGGGGGATACGTGCAATGGCTGTTACCTTAGATTTTCAGGTCTTTTTGCTTCTGCATGTTCTGTCGAGCTCTCTGGTAGAATCGTCCCGAAAATTCAAAGGTACAAATTTCAGACACACACACGTTTGAAAATTCAAAACAATGTTCTTTATACCGAAAATTCAAATAAACTAAGCACTCTTTTTGTATAGCAAAGAGCACTCGTCTCCAAACAAACTGGTAATTTGTACAAGTCGCTTATCAGTTCTGTGATACTTAGCTTGCAGCTGTGAGGCAATTCACAGTCCTTCTTCTTTCACAAAGTGAAACACACTTTGCCCTGGTTTAGTTTCAAAGTGGGGAAAAATCAGCACACAAAAGGTCAAAGTCAGTAAAGCAGTCATGAAACACAACGATCAGATAATCCTCCACAATGGCCAAACCCACAGGCTTCTGTTTATAGCACCTTCACTAATTACCACAGCCTCACCCAACCACAGGTGGCCTCATTTTCTTTGATAATAATCTCTCAGTCGTTGCTGCCTATGCATCGCTCTCCGCATAAGTGGCTGTATCATTAATTCTTGTTCCGAATCCAAGGAGGAGCTAGATAATTGATCTCCTTCTGAGCTGTCTGCCACACTCTCCTCCTCCCTGTCATTCATGTCTTCTTGGTCAGAGGAGCCTTCATCAGCAGATTCCACTGGGACCAAAACAGGCCTGCGGCATGTGGATGTCTGCCCCACATCCACAGTCCTTGGGGCAGGAGCAGGGCCAGAGCTAACCACAACACTGCAGGGAAGCAAAAAAAAAAGGCCCAGAAATCTCTCTCTCATTGTTCTCGCATGAGATTCAGCTTCTGCGGATGCTCCCAGGCTCCTTTCCGGTAGTACCGAGAATGGTGGCCCATCGCTGCCTATGAAGATCATTAATTGTTCTACCTCATGATTCTTGACAAATGTATCTTGTCTTTTTATGTACACTGAGAGCATATGCACCAAT
Source organism: Erythrolamprus reginae (assembly GCF_031021105.1). Taxonomy (NCBI): domain Eukaryota; kingdom Metazoa; phylum Chordata; class Lepidosauria; order Squamata; family Dipsadidae; genus Erythrolamprus; species Erythrolamprus reginae. The sequence goes on along the minus strand of NC_091951.1, from coordinate 36,389,562 downwards.
GACAAATTCCTTCTATTTCCAATCACACTTGGCCAATAAAGAATTCTATTCTATTCTATTAACTTGCTCAAACATATATATTTTAATGGTTCAAATAACAATAAAAGAATAGAGGATGCTTTGAAGGTATATTCTACATTTACATTTAGCCTCTCAAAACATTATCTGTTTCAGGATTAACATCAGCCCTGAAGGGTCTAATTGTGATGAATGAATTTTATTTTATTTTTTGCCTTTTTGCTTCTTTTAGTAGGGGCGGGTTCTACTTACCTTCCCCAGTGGTTTGCATCGTGACGGAAGTGCATGTTTGCACACGTCACTTCCCAGAAATGACCTTCTGCCTATGTGCAGTACTAAAAAAGAAAGAAACAAGATGGCTGTGCTTATGCTGCCGCTAAGAGAACCAGCTCAGGGGTGTGGCAGGCCTGGGTTGCTGCCAGTTCCAGCGATCCAAGCTGCGAAGTTACTTCTGGTTATATAGAAGCAGTGCGAACCAAGAGGAACCCACCTCTAACTTTCAGTCACCTTGAAACATCAACACAAGCTGCAAAGTCAAACGACTGAAATGTTTTAGAAATTCTAAAACAGAAAACAAATTGTTAGTACATGGTACATATGGTTATTTGGGATTGCCATATTGTAGTTGTATTTCAAGTTATAATGTCACTTTAAGGTTTTTGGCTAGTTTGCCATAAGAGGGCGCCAGTAATCCCTCCTGACAATGATGCTGAATTGCTCATTCACTTTTATTATTACCTTGGGGGGAGTGTGTTGTATTGCTTAGTGCTTGTTATATGCAGTTTATATTGTATTGCTTAGTGCTTGCTATGTGCAGTTTGTATTGTATTGCTTAGTGTTTGCTATGTGCAGTTTGTATTGTATTGCTTAGTGCTTGCTATGTGCAGTTTATGGATTGTTTCTGTTTTATGTATATATGTAAATAGTACTTACTCAGCATAACTGAGTCTGTGTCATTATTGGCTGTAACACACACACATCCACACTCTTCTTAATCTCTGCTCGGTGTATGTTGAAGGTCTCATAGCCTAGCTATACCAAGACATACCAACATAAATGAGACAGAAAAGCATCAGCACTTGGGAGGGGCAGTGATGGGCTACCAAAATTTTTACTACCACACTATGGGCATGGCTTATGCATTTTGTTTCAACCTCTTTCAGTGCAAATTGGCTGTTCTGGGGTGGAGTTCCATTTTCACTACCCCACTGCGTTCCCCCTGGTCCAGGCAGTAGCCCACCCCTGATTATCCACTATATAAAATGTATGTACACACGCACGCACAGCTCTAAAATTATACACATTCAATCTCATTTGCCGTGATAGGAAAAACATACGCAGAGCCCAGAAAGGAAAAATAAATTTAAAAAAATAAAAATTTTACTACTGGTACTGTGTACCTGACCAAAATTTTGCTACCAGTACTGCGTACCTGACCATACTCGTAGGAGCACACCACTGGGGAGGGGCTAGAAAAATAATCTACTAGGACAGTGATTGCGAACCCCTTTTGGCTTGTGTGTTGAAAGGGGGTGCACACACACACTAGCATGTTTGTCCACACCCATGCCCTCCCGCACTGACTTCCCCATGCGTGCCCACAAACACCACCATGCTGCCCCCTGCACATGCGCATAGGTCTCACTGAAGCCTTCACACTCCTGAAGCCTGGAAACAGCAAAAAATGGCCCAACCAGAAGTTCAGAAACAAACTTCCGTATGGCCCGTTTGGCCATTTTTTGCTGTCCCCAGGCTTCAGGAGGCTTTACTGAAAACTGGGGAGAGTGAAGGTGGCCAAAAAGATGACCGTAAACCAGTTGGACAGTGCACACATGCATGCTGGAGCTGACAAAGGGCAATACTTTGCATGCATTCCAATATGGCTCCGCGTGCCACCTATAGCACACACACCATAGGTTCATCATCAGTGTACTAGGAAATCCTTAGAGAGGTAGCAGAATGAGCTTAGAATATATTGTCACTATTGGGAAAAGCGCCTACAGAAAGACACTCTAAAGAAGAATCTCAGGTCCATAGATCATTTATTTGTTATCATTCTTGCACAATTCATTTGATGGACCAGCCCTCTGTTTTTTCCAGATCCAGAAACACTACTCTGTCTCTGGAATCGATCCATCGCGTTACCAGTCAAAGGACTGGCTACCGTATTATCCTGGCTCTTTAATCCTCTAGATAAGTCATCTTTCTGGTCCACCATCTCCCTGTCTGCTCTCGGATGATTTTTCTAGCATGTTAGATGAGTCTTCATCAGTGGAGTCATTAGAGGCTGCCACTTCACTTTCTCCTTCCTCATTCTTCCCATGGACCAGAACCACCTCTGTTGTTGTCCCACTGTATAAATTCAGTGTTCCAGCAAGATCACTTCCTTTTCCATCAGGCTGGGGTTTCTTGGTACCAGCTGATAATAAGTTTGGTAGAAGAGAACGTTCTTTTCCCTGTACCTTAGAACTATTGGAGAGTCCAGTATCAATTTTTTCCCCACTGGAAGGTGTTCTGGCCTGAACAAGCACTGTTTCTTCCCCCTCTTTTGCATTATTTGATGCCAGTTGTTTTAACTCAATCATATTGGATGGCTCCTTTTTAGATTTTTTCCCAATGGCCAGTCCTTTGGGCTGGTTAGACGTCTTCCAGGCCAGATTAGATGGACCTTCCTCTGCATTTCTCCTTGCTTCGGATTTTCTTAGCCAAAATAATGAACTTTCTTTCCCTTGTTTCCCTGTTGCCTTGCTTGATGACTCCACCTCTCCCAATGCTAGAACGACTTCTCGGCGGCAATGTTGATCTCCAATAACATTGAAGATAGAGATCCAGCTATCTCCATGCCCAGAAACCATCTTGAAGTTTTTCCCATCACAGTCAATGAAGATAGTGGCATTGGCCCGGTGTTGTGGGGACAAAGCATTAAACTCCTGCAAAGCTCGCTTGAGGCAGGCACGCAGGTCTACTGTGCATCCTTTAAGGTCTTCTGTTTCTTTCCATAGTTTCATCAAGTTATCCGTGGTGAGCAACGTTGTGTGATGGTTCAACCTGTCTAAATAGACATCCATGCAAGAAACTCGAACTCGATAGTGAGGTTGCTTATCAGAAAAGACGATGTGGATACGGGACTTCCCCTTCCCAGAAATGAAATCTAAGCAGGAGTTACCACACTCAATAGTCAGTTCAGCATTGTTCTTCACCGAAGGAGGTTCCTTCTCAATCTCTGTTATAGACAGATCCAAGCAAGCCCGCAGTTCCTTAGTACTGTTGTCCCATTTAGTAAGCTCCTGCCTCACTTTCTCCAAGTTCTCAGAGGTTAGTGAGGGTGGAGAAACAGACAATTGATCTAAGTATACTTCTAGGGTGGCGATCTCAATATGGTAGTATATTTTTCCTTTTAACCAAGAAACAAAAATCTTGTTTTCTCCTTCACTAGAGATAAACTCCATTATCTTTCTTCCTTTCACTTGAATAATCAAGGTGGCATTATCTCGTAGAGAGTGAGGCTCATGATGGAATTTTTGGGCAGCATGATCTAAGCAAGCCCTCACCATCTCTTCAGATCCCCGGTTACCGATCTGCAAACTGTTACGTGCTGAGAGTAAGTTTTCTGTAGTTAGTGGTGTTGGAGGTATGTTTTTGGGGATGCAGGCACCCATACGAGGAAAGACCAAGGTTTATGGAAGCAGGACCAAACATGTCTTCCAATGCAATGGCATTAAATATTCAAAATCTGGAAAAGAAAAATGGGAGATGTTTCATGCAAGCTATGATCTGGTTTGCTGGTCAATCTAATGATCTGGGAGTGTTTTTCCAGTAAGACTGGTCTATTGGGGCAACCTGACCTACCCAAATATGGGACAGAGCATACTGCTTCCACTTTCACCTTTCAGTCCCAGTTCAGGAGACTTCACAGGCAGTTGCTTTCACAACAAACTATTTCTGTGTTAAACTTACATTTTACTGACAAAGTAATAAAGGAAGACTAGTATAGATCTATTTCAAGCTATTTCAAGCTATTTAGCTCTCATCAGCTACCCGGATTTGAATCCCAGAAAGGTTATGACCAGCTGACAAGAGCTAAATAGCTTGAAATAGATCTATACTTGTCCTATTCTGGGTCTATGCAGATTGAAAACAAAGGAGGAATCCACACACCGATATTTCAAATCAATCTTTTTTATATAGAAAGCATCATTTATACAAGCCAAAGTCATGCATGTGCGTTCGTCTTGGCAGCTTCTCAGTGAGAGGAAGAGATAACAGTCCAGCAGCTAGGCTGCCGCCGAAGATCAAAACTAATTATGCATTCCTTTATGAGATAAAGAGTCTCCAGTTTCACTGACTTACAGTTATTGCTTTCCAGCCTCTCCGCAGACAGGACACTTTTACTCCAAGGATTTTAAACAGAGAAATAACAGTTGGCTAGCGTAACATGGCTGGAACTCCCAAACACCAACTGACTCCATTACAAAATGTTGAAACTTTACCCTGAATTTCTCATCAGCCAACCCTAAATACCTATGGGGAATGGTCAACAATTCCCTAGAGTTAAAAACCTACAGACTACTTCCTTTTCTCATACAAGTATTCTTGTCTTTTTCTTAGTTTTCTAAAGCAGGCATCTAATAAAGGCTCATAGTCTTCGTCGTCGTCCTCCTCCTCCTCTAAGTCAGACCCTACTGTCATTTGCATATCTGCTACCTCTGGTGCTCCTTCAGGTTCATCTAGGTCTATTTCTCTCTCATTCTCACTGTCTGCATCAGCTGGCAACACCACTGACCCAGGATACCAAGATGGGCCTGGCTCATCCTCCTCAGAATCTATCATTACCAGAGTTGATCAAGGACCACTCACAACAATACTGGTCTCCCTTTATTTCTTTGTCAGTAAAATATAAATTTAACACTAATGATCTATGCTTTCACAAGAGAGTAACCAATGCCCCCCTAAAAGATAATGGGAGAAGTTTAAGAATCTGGATTACAGCAATATTCAGTTGTTCAGAGTTATACTTACTTAGTGAAATAAAAATTCAGGTTGTTGGAGACACAGAACAGAAGACAAGGCTAGAAGAAAGACTGAAACTGCATAAGAACTAAAGAGATGATGTTATGAAGGAAGGTCCTGGTTCAATGCCTATGGAGATTCTTAGTTATCCAAGTCATGGACTTTCTTTCTTTTTTCTTTGAAGATGTTTTACTTCTCATCCAAGAAGCTGCTTCAGAGTTGGGTGAGAAGCCAAATGTCTTCCAAGAAAAAAGCAGAAAGTCAAGTTGCCTCTTGAAAAAGCAGCTTTGGGATGTCCTGGTTCAATTTTCTATGTAGTGTATAACCAGTTTAAGGAAGTATGGACCATTAATTTGGATGGTTTTAAAATGAGAATTAAAAACAACAACAGAATAACAGATTTGGAAGAGATCTTGGAGGTCTTCTAGTCCAACCCCCTGCTCAAGAAGGAAACTTGCATAGAAATGCATAGGAGGATCGGGATATCAATAGTTATTAACGTACTCATAATTATGTATAGAATTATGTTTATAATTATGAATAATTATAATGGCCTGGGGCCATTGATCTGGTGGTGGTAACCATCGAGATCTGGCCATTAATGGTATGCATGGGTTTAATTGTTGCATTTAAATTGTTTTCAAACTGTTTTTAGAAGTTTTAGTATTATTTGGATGTTTTATATTTTTGGTTGGAGCCACCTAAAGCCCCTGGGAGTTGGGCAGCATAAAAATTGAATATACAGTAGTACCCCTAGATACGAGCATAATTCGTTCCATAAGGGAGCTTGTATCTCGGGGCAACTCGTATATGGAACAAGTTGTTTTTCCCCTCCGAGATAACCAAAAGCAAGGATTCTTGCGCCACCTAGTGGACGCTCGGCTCATATCCCGAATTTGAGCTCGGGAATAGAACAGAAATGTCTCTCCCCTCGTGGCTCGTATCTTGAAATACTCGCATGTAGAGCAGCTCGTATCTAGAGGTACTATTGTATACTAAATATGCATATAATTATGTCATAAAAATTAGTACGACAATGCATTGCAAATTTATTTATTTATTTGTTTGTTTGTTTGTTTGTTTGTTTGTTTGTTTGTTTGTTTGTTTGTTTGTTTGATTGTTTGATTGTTTGATTGTTTGATTGATTTTTATGCCGCCCTTCTCCTTAGACTCAGGGCGGCTTACAACATGTTAGCAATAGCACTTTTTAACAGAGCCAGCATATTGCCCCCACAATCCGGGTGCTCATTTTACCCACCTTGGAAGGATGGAAGGCTGAGTCAACCTTGAGCCGGTGATGAGATTTGAACCACTGATCTACAGTCAGCTTCAGTGGCCTGCAGTACAGGACTTTACCTGCTGCGCCACCACGGCTCAATTGTTCACAAAAGAGAGCAATTCATCTTTTCACACACATACAATGTTCTGTCAGTCTGAAATGTTAAAACAGGTCTGGATGTTCTGGTAGCTAGGGGCCATCCTTGATAGCTAGGCCCATTCAAAATGATCCATATTAACAAACATGTGTTTGTTTGCACAATCTGTATTGCCAAAGCAAACCATATAATGGTTCCATATCAGTGAAATTCCAAGAAATCATTCCCCCTCTCTCTCTCACACACACACTCACTTTCTCCTTCCCTCCCTCTTCCCCTCTCCCCTTCCCTCTCTCTCTCCAGTATTTGATATAACCATCCAGAAGAATTGCCTCATATGTTTCTCGATTGAATTTTAAAAAATGTCTCAGAACTCCCATTTTACACCTATAAATATGGAAGTAAAGAAAAGTCCTCTTGAATATACAAGAATTGCAAAATAACAAAAGGATGTGAAGGATCATGATTTGAATTAAATAAACTTCAAGGTGAATGCCAAGGGCTTTGAATAAGAGGAAAAGAAGGCAGAGAAATAATCGTGGGTCAGCATGATGGTTAAAGGATTGAGAGAGAAGTGGAGGAGTTACAATTAGAAATGGGAGGGGGGAGCCGCTTACCTCTGTGCTTGGGTACTTCCTAGCATCCATGGGACTTGGGAAGAGGTTAAGAACCAGAGAGAATGTGCTTTGATTCTGATTGATCATTTTAGCTGTGATGTCACAGAACCATCAGCGGGAATTCCATTCAAGTATATATGTATATCCAGTATAACCAGTAGAGAGAGTGTGTGTGTGTGTGTATGTGTGATATATAAAAAAGAAGCACCAATCAACTTTGTGTAAATCAAGAGGTTGATGGTTCTGAATGATCCATTCAAAAGTAAGTCTCGTTCAAAAGCGGGATCTCTCAGGAAAATGTTTAATGTTTAACAAAATTTGTAAATAAATAAATAAATACATACATACATACATACATAAATGAATGAATGAATGAACGAACGAACGAACGAACGAACAAATAAACAAACAAACAAACAAACAACAAACAAACAAACAAACAAACAAACAAACAAATAAACCAAACCAACCAACCAACCAACCAACCAACAAACAAACAAACAAACAAACAAACAAACAAACAAATAAAAATTTGAATGCCGCCCAACTCCAGTGGACTCTTGGCAGTTAAAAACATATTAAAAACTAATTTAAAAATTACAGTATCAAGATAAAATATAAAAACAATAACCCTACTAATAATAACCCTACTAATATCATTCATACACCAGAAGAGCAGGGATAGTGTGAATCTCTGGGGACAGTTGGTTCTAAAGGGCCGAACTCGGAGCTGCCACAGAGAAGGCTCTTCCCCTTGGCCCTGTCAACCAACATTGTTTGGCAGACAGGATCTGGAGAAGGCCAACTCTGTGGGCCCTCATTGGCCGCAGGGAAGCGTGAGGTAGTAGTTGGTCCTGAGAGTATTCTGCTCCTAAACCAGAGCAATTAAGAAAGTTGCTTTAATACCATTATATAAACAAGCAGCCATCCTGGTAGAACCATTCATGGTCTCTCCAACCATCCAATCTTGCTGACCCCATATCTATCTATCTATCTATCTATCTATCTGTCTGTCTGTCTGTCTGTCTGTCTGTCTGTCCGTCCGTCCGTCCGTCCGTCCGTCCGTCCGTCCGTCCATCCATCTGTCTGTCCGCCTATCTACCTACCTACCTACCTACCCACCTACCTACCCACCTACCTACTTATGAAGAGGCAACAGCCATTGTGATCTCTGGAATGTTTAACATTTATTAAAAGCTACTAAAATTAACTAAGCTTTGCTAGTCTTCTACTAACGTCGTCAGAGTGTTAAAATCCCCATTGAAGACAGTTTATTTGATATAATGCTAATCAATTTGCTCATTGCCTGCATCACAGGCCCTCACCCTTCCTTCCCTCCTGTAATTTGTTGTTGCTAGCTTAGTCATATAAGCAGATGGAATTGCTGTTCCTTTTTTATCTTTTGCATATTGCCTCTTTCTCTCCCCAGGGGGTAGAGTAGGGTTATGAGACAATATTTGGGGTGTGCTAATCACCACTTTCTCCCCCTTGTTCTGGGGTGGGCTACTGCCGGGATGGGGGAGAACGCAGTGGGGAGCGAAAATGGAGCTCCGCCCCAGAGCACCCAATTTGCACTGAAAGATGTTGAAAGAAAATGTACGGAATCCTGCATAAGCCATGCCCACAATGTGATAGTAAAAAAATTGGTAGCCTGTTGTTATTCCTCCCATCCTTAGGTACCCATATTGTCTCCCCTAGCATCTTTTGTGCGCATGATTGTGTATGTTTTGATATTATGTTTGTGGAGAATTTTGCTAATTTGTCTGTGCTGCCTTTAATGTAAGGGAGGAGGGTGGTGCCATTATCCTGTTCTTTGTCTTGGTTTTGGGGGGTTGTCTCTTATTTGATTAGGTTTGTAATTGTTTTTCTTTCAAATCCATTGGAAATTAATACGTTTTTGAGCTTGTTTGATTCAGTTTTCTGGTGGTCTCGGTCAGCTAGGCATTTGGTTCTGGAGATGAAGGGTTTGGCTACTGAGATGATCTGTGCAGGGTGGTGGTGGAAGTGTGCATTTAATTAGTGTTTGGTGTGTGTTTTCTTTTGATAGATGGTGTGTCCTAGGGTGCCATTGGTTTATTTGTTGATTAGAAAGGGAAGTTGGTCCTTGGCTTCTATTTCCATAGTAAATTGTATTTTGGGGTGTAAGCTATTGAGATGTGTGATGAAATTGTCTAGTTTTTCTTTTCCATGTGACCAAATTACAAAAGTATCATCTATATATGTAAGCCAGAGTTTGTGTTTGTGTTCAGATTTATCTAAGGCATTGGTTTCAAAATGTTCCATGTAGAGGTTTGCAATGACAGGTGAGAGGGGTGATCCCATAGGAGCTCCTTCTATTTGTTTGTATCGTTGTTCATTGTAGATGAAGTATGTATTTGTTAGGCACTGGTTGGTCATCTTGGATCTAATATCTATCTGTCTGTCTGTCTGTCTGTCTGTCTCTCTCTCTCTCTCAAAAATAAATAAATAAATAAATAAATAAAGGGAACACTCAAATAACACATCCTAGATCTGAATGAATGAAATATTCTCATTGAATACTTTGTTCTGTATAAAGTTGAATGTGCACAACAGCATGTGAAATTGATTGCCAATCAGTGTTGCTTCCTAAATGGACAGTTTGATTTCACAGAAGTTTGATTTACTTGGAGTTATATTGTGTTGTTTAAATGTTCCCTTTATTTTTTTGAGCAGTGTATATAAAACCCTGTCTGTCCTATATATGAGATATAGGAATGGTCAAGGTTAATATTGTACTTTACACCTCCATCTTACTGCAAAATCTCAATTGACCCAAGCCATGAGTCACAAGAAATCTACTTGGTGACAAATATAGCAGTGGTTCTCAACTTTCTGCCACTATGGACCCCCTTTAAATACATTTTGTGGCCCAGGACCATGGCCACAGACCACCAAGACTTAACACAAGAATTAAATCATAACATTTCTTCCAGTTTTCACAGTCCCCTGTGGTGACATTACAGCTCCCCAGGTGACCACGGCTTATAAATCAATCAATCAAACAATCAAACAAACAATGAGGTGCAGCTTTAAAATTCAAAGAAAAGGAAATAAAATTTATATCAGCATTGTTTTATGCCAGTCAGGGTTGGGTGGATTCAGTCCAAAGTTTTGCTGCACTATTGTGTAAAAGTGAAATGAATCTAACCACCCCTGACCGGCATAAAACAATGGTGATATAAATTTTCTTTCTTTTTTTTATAGCATCAAAGTCAGTTTTGAATCCTGATGCTTGCCTGGACTAGTCCCTGCAGATTTCTTGGCAGCATTTTCAGAAGTGGTTTGCCCTTGCTTCCTTCTTCCCAGAATGAGAGAGTTTGTGTGATTGACCTAAGGGCAATCAGTTGGGCATTGTATCTAAGGAAGGACTAGCATCCATGGCCTCCAAGTTCATATCTGGTGCCTTAATCTCTGCATTAAATTGTTTCTCAGAAATGTGCTTCACCTACTGATAATTTCTATCCCACCAATATTGCATCTGCTCTGACCCAGATGGGGCTGTCCTTATGGGTGAGTGTGCTAAGGGTGCCATTATAAGTTTGAAGGTCACTAAGTTAACTTTTGTAAATTGAGGACTACCTGTATTTGGACCCATTTCATCCCTCTTTGATTATAAGCCAGTTCTTGTTCATTTCTCTGAATTCTATCTCCCTGGCCATTAGATGCTTAATTAATTTATTTAATTTATTTATTTATTGTTAGAGTTGGAAGGGACCATGCGGATCATCAAGTCCAATCCCCCTGCCTAAGCAGGAACCCTATAGCATTCCAGCCAAATTAATTCAGGGAGAAATTAATTGCATTCTTCTGGCTAATGCATGGTTTGGATTTATGAAAATTCCCAAGGTTCCAGGGAATTTGCACTCAAATCAAGAAAGGTGAAAGCTGTTCATTTGCACGTTCAAATTTTGGGAAGAGATAATGAAAGTTTACCTGATTATTAGACTTCTTAAATCCAGTTCATAGTTTAACTATGTAGATCCACACATAAATAGAAGGAAAGGATAAAGAATGACACATTGTTTTTCATTCCAGAATGAGGGAAGAGATTTTTTAATAAACAATGATGGTAAACCTTTTTTCCATCAGGTACTTATTGTGCGCACATGTGTTCCCACACCCATAATTCAATGCCCCCCATACCCATTTGCATGGTGTTTGTCTGCTCCTTGAGTTGGAATCACTAGATTTCTTTGGATCTAACTTGAAGTTAGGAAGGATGCAACTCTTTACTGACATAAATCAATCAGTATTACAATATTTCAATTGGTACAAATTGGTTCATAGTTTATCTTTAAAATGTTATTAGTTAAGTAACTTTATCCTTTATCCAGATTGGAATGGGAGTCTAAAGTTCTCACTTTATATCATTTCAAATCTCAACAATGATAAGTAAAAGAAAGTTTCTTTTACTCAAACTTTCAAACTTTCCTGAATTAGGTCTCTTGAGGGAACAATCAAATGCTTCAATGGGACATATGGCCCCCAAACAAAACAAAAAAATGCAGATCACATCATGCCATCTCTCTTTATAATTATCGAAATCATAGTGATCTATCCTACTTCCAGCAGGGCCTATGCACCCCTATTCCCAATTGGCCTTGAAACCATTGAAACAAATAATTAGAAACTCCTAAACAAGCAAACTTGAATAATATTTATATGTTCTCATAAAAGATCCCCCAGCTCCATATAGACCATATAGTGATATCTGTAAGTAGGATTGTGCAGCTCTGAAATTGAAGACTGCTCTTTTAGTGTTGCATTTCATCTCTCTTTGTAGAGTCGGTGTGGCTGTGCTCTCTGGGATGAGAATTGTGCTTCTCCTTTGACCACTCTAAGACAGTGGTGCCTTTTTCAGAGAAATCTCCCTCATGATATATCAAATGCTGTTGCTGCTTCTTTTCCTGATGTCCCATTTTCCTTCTACAATGTTGAAGATTAAGTGTCCACTCAGTGTGTTAAAAGAGAGGTATATGTTTAATCATTACAGACCAGGACATTTCCTGATTAGTGGGATCGTCTCCACCTATATGACTCACGTTGAACCGTACAGTTTCATCCAGCCTTCAAACAAAACATTTAGGAGGTAACTGATTTTATTCTTTCTGTGGTCTTTTTTTCAGCAGAGAAACATTCCTGATTTCCTGTTAGCTGCTCGCTGGTCATCTTTTTCCCTCCTTATTTAAAAAGGCTTTTTTCTGCTAAATATAATATAATATAATATAATATAATATAATATAATATAATATAATATAATATAATATAATATAATATAATATAATATAATATAATATAATATAATATAATATAATATAATATAATATAATATAATATAATATAATATAATATAATATAATATAATATAATATAATATAATATAATATAATATAATATAATATAATATAATATAATATAATATAATATAATATAATATAATATAATATAATATAATATAATATAATATAATATAATATAATATAATATAATATAATATAATATAATATAATATAATATAATATAATATAATATAATATAATATAATATAATATAATATAATATAATATAATATAATATAATATAATATAATATAATATAATATAATATAATATAATATTTATTTGATTGGTTGATTGATTGATTTGTGTACTGCTCATCTTGTCTAGATCGCACACTTTTTAAAAATGCACTTTGAGAGTTTTTCTTTTCAATCGTCCAACAGAAGCTGGCATTAATCCCTCATAGCCTTCTCAGCAATCTTGCAGAAGGGCAGGTGGTTCCTTGGGTTTTCACAACACGACTCTAGGTGACACCAGAGACGGTTATCAAATATCCTTTTAGCTGAAGATGAAGGAAAGGGGTCCTTTCTCTTTTTCCTTTCAAAGAAGTGTAGGCTTCATGCTTTGAATAAAGTTCTGGTTTCATATTTTTTTAAAAAAAAACTCTTTAAAGTTTTAAACTTTTAAAAGTTTTAACACTAAGAAATTCAAGTTACAGGAAAGCCGTTTCAAGATGTTCTAAAAAAAAGTACATTTCTGAGAAATGGTTAGTTTTCATACCTTTAAATAAAAATGTTTTACTGATGTGGTGAAGTAAATTGAATATTGTCACATCTTACTTTTTATAATCTTATTTTGTGTTTTCAGCTATCAGTCCATATGAACTAATATTAAAATTAAATTTACATCATCCCATATAAAAAGAGATCTGTGCAGAATGTAAATAACATAACTGAAGTATTAAAATTAATATAAATACATAGAAATATAAAAGGATTGTAAAATTAACCCCTTCTTTCCTTCCTTCCTTCCTTCCTTCCTTCTTTCCTTCTTTCTTTTGGCATTTGGGCAGTTTTATTTTGCAAAAGGGACATTCGGGCTCTCAAAAGAGATTGTTTCCTTTGCAGACAAGATATATTAACAGCATTAACCATCAAACAACAACATCAACTAAGAATGTTCCCTTAGAACCAGAAGGAAACTCAAATTACAGAGAAGATATTTCAGCTGTTCTAATGAAAAGTATATTTCTGGAAAGTTCATTTTTATTCTCTCTTTACTCTCTCTCTCTTTCTCCCCCTCTCTCCTTCTCCCTCCCACCATTCTCATCTATCTTAAAGTAAAAATATATAACTGACTTAATGAAGTAAATTGAATATTGTCCTAACTCACCTTTATAATCTTATTCTGTGCATTTCTTTTCAGTCATTGTTTTGCATGAATTAACATAAACATTAAATTTACATCATTCCATATTTAAATGATCCTTACTGAGTATAAATAAATGAACTGTAGTATCAAAAATTAGTATGACTAGCACAGAACTATAAAAGGTTTGCAAGGCAAAATAATTAATAATTAATTAATTAATAATTATAACTAATATAATTTACATAGTATAATCAAATGTTATATACCAGTATATAATAAACTGAGATATTAATGTATTTAGAATGCTATCTCAGAGGTAAATAAAATAAAAAGTAATAAAATAAAATAAAAAGTAATATATAATTCTATGACAAAAGCATATTAAGATATATGAGTTACTGGTATAATGTCAAATGGCTAAATAAATAATGTAATGTATTAACTAATTGGTTTTTAGAAAATTCCTTCTGAACTTTAAGGACTAATTCACAAAAGCTAGAAAATTATTATCCTACTATTAGCAGGAGAAAAAAGAAGAAAGATGTCAAAATGAATAAATGTTTCTGGGTTTTAATTTGAACCTTATTTTGTAAACATTTTAAGTGAATTTCTTTCCAGTCCTTTTCAGCCTTTTTGAATAACCACAATTTATAATAAAATGTTCATTCTTTTCTCTGGCATTTCCAACATGTATTATGGTATGATTAATTAATCTTAGAAATGTAATAGAATTACATAGCATCTCTCAAACTAGAGTTTGGTATAAACATTACTGATCTTTTTTTCCGTAGTGTTTCATTGTTCCATTGTGTCCTTGAAAATTTGTATCCATTTTATTGTACACTTGTTATTTTCTTATAAATACCATAATATTAAGATTTAAATAACATTTAAGTAATACATTTATAAATACATGGATTCTATGTAGGTTTTTCAAATTTTACAATATTTCTTAAAGTTCCTTCTTTTTTGAAATATTTCTTTCCAGTCATTTTAAATATATTAATAAGAGAAAATTCCATCCTTCATTCACCATTCTTCTTGGGCCTTTTGTCTGTTTCTTCTGTCCAGGGGGATAATACTGGATCGGATCTTTAATTTGTAATTTTAATCTGTAATTATCTTTAATTATAAAGACTTTGACAATGATGTTAGTGATGAGGTTATTGTGATTTTATTACCTGGGACTTGTTGGTTTCGAAATAAGAACCAGTAACTAACTGAAAATAACCACTCTATTTTGAAATATATGTTTATTTCAGCCCAACAAGTCCTAAATATTTCACTCAATCTTTTTAAAAAATTTCTCAGCCAGTTTCTTTTTTTTACAAAATTGTGTGTGTATTTTACAAAAGTGTGTGTGTATTAAATATTTATATGTAAACAAGGTTACATAAATTGCATTTATTTTAGCCTTGAGCATTTATTTTCCTCAGAATCAGCTAAGAACCTCTTCAGAAGGTAAACAAAATAAATATTTTTGTAAGCAAGATCAGAAAGGTGGTTTTTCATTATATAATCCAAAACAATAATAATCCAACCAGCTTGTTTAAATGTACGGGCTAAAAAAATAAAGGGAGACACATTTTGGAACAGGGACAACTGGACCAGAAGACAAATCTAATTATGTAAACAAAGTTTCTCCTATTTTTAGGATGTTATTAATATCACTCTATCAGTGGGACACTGAGTACAGCAGTCATTAAGTAATGTGCAAATTCCTGCTTAGTTTTTTGGCAGAATATTTCCTTTCAGATAGTTATACAATACTGAGAGCTTATGCACTGAAGACAAATTAATTGTGTATTATACTTGACCAATAAAGAATTCTATATTCTATATTCTAAACTAGCACTCAACTAAATCTAGTATTTAGTACTAAAATAATTAAATGGGAGAATTGTTTTTTAAAAATGATTTTCTAAAGTGATTTTTAATAAAAACCAAACTATCCAATTTATAATGAGTTAGATATGATCTCCATCCTGCATAGAAGGTCCCTGTTGCATGAACAGGACTTTCCTATTGATAAACCCCCCCAGAGAAATCCATCAATAAGTAAGTAAAGAATTGCCAAGTTGGCTACTTTTCAATGCAGCAATAAATGTTGTGTGGCATACAGAGTCACTTCTTGTAGATCTGGGCAGCCATATAAATGTATTAAATAATGTTTTGGCAATATTTCTTCAATTGCAATGCAGTGAGCAGGATCTCCTCCTCTGCCATTCAGGAAATCACCCAATTTACCTTGACTTTTTTAGAATAATTCATTTTATTGATTTCACAGTATGACTTTATTAACTCTCTTGGTTAGCTTGATAATATAGAAATCCCAATGAATAAGTTATAAATTCTTTTAAAGGAATGTGATATGAAGGGTTTGTGAAATGAAGATAAATATCTTCATTGAGGGAGGAAGATCCGTTAATATCTATCTATTTATTTACTCTCTATTTCCAAAGATAAAATAGAAAACAAAGCAAAAGAAAGGAAGAAAGAAAGAAGAAAACAAACATCTGAAACCAACAACAAAAACTAAAAATCATGTACTAAAAAATCCCAAATATGAAATACAACCAGCATTAAACATAAAAAATGCATCTAGCACTAAACATTAAAAAATGACTGAAGGTTGAAAGCTGCATCAAAAATCTAATATGTTCTCCTTCTAGACCTGTTAATATCTGAAGTTTACTGTACTCAATGGGTAGTGAAGTTTACCATACTCAGTGAGTAGTCCTTAATGGGTCTATGTCTACTTGAAGGGAAGTAGCAGTAGGGTACCACAAGGTTCCATCTTAGGCCCAGTATTCTTCAAATCTTCATAAAAGATGAGGGAATTGAAGGGGAATTTACCAGATTTGCAGATGATACTAATCTGGTAGGAGTATTTAACACCCTAGAAGATAGGTTCAAGATCCAGATGGATTTTGACAGACTTGAGCCCTGGGCCCTATCTAACAAAATGAAATTCAATGTAGAGAAAAGAAAAGTATTACACTTTACCAAGGAAAAACAAAAGTAAACATATAGACTGGCTTAATAGCAGTAACCCTGAGAGGGATCTTGGAGTCTTAGTGGACAACCAGTTAAATACGAGCCAGCAGTGTGCAGTGGGGCTGCCACAGAGAGGAGGTGGTCAGACTATTTTCCAAGGCAACTGAAGGCCAGAAAAGGAATAATGGATGGAAACAGATCAAGTAGAGATTCACCCTAGTAATAAGGAGAATTTTTCTGACACTGAGAACAATCAACCAATGGAACAGCTTGCTTTTAGAAGTTGTGGGAGCTTCATCACTTGAGATTTCAAGAAGAGATTGGTCTGCCATTTATCAGAAATGTGTAGGGTCTCCTGCTTAGGTGGGGGTTTGGACTAGATGACCTATAAAGTCCCTTCCATCTTTTGTTAATTTAATCTAATGTCTTAATTTGCAGTCATATTCGGAGTATCTGGCACATCCTGCCCTTCATTTTTGCCATTCATCTGATCAACCAAAGTCCAAGGATTTTGCCCAACATCACCCTGGGCTACAGTATCTATGAGAATTTCTTCAGTGCTAGAATGACATATGAGGCCATGATAGACTCACTTTCCATAGGACAGGAAAATGTCCCAAATTACAGTTGTGGAAAACGCAAAAAACTGTTGGTTGTGCTTGAAGGAACAGATTCTGAGCTCTTTACCTGTATTTCAACCATGTTGGGCATCTACAAAATCCCACAGGTATGAACAGATGATGAAGACAATCACCACAGCTGTTAAAGTGACTCACCAGGGTGGTTAAGTGAATCACACTGTCATTAAGTGAATTCATATTCACCATTGAATTTGCTTGTTGGAAGTCAGAGGTGAAATCTTCCCTACTGGTTCAGAGGTGAACATTTTGGGCATGCACAAAGGGCTAAAAGAATATAAAATGATGACATCCAGGTGGGTCGGTGTAGCCTCGCACTGCCGCCACTACCTGGAAGTGTCTGTAATATGGTAAATGATTTAGCTTTACTAGATAAATGGTCAAAGCAATGGAAACTGCAGTTTAATGTTTCCAAATGTAAAATAATGCACTTGGGGAAAAGGAATCCTCAATCTGAGTATTATATTGGCAGTTCTGTGTTAGCAAAAACTTCAGAAGAGAAGGATTTAGGGGTAGTGATTTCTGACAGTCTCAAAATGGGTGAACAGTGCAGTCAGGCGGTAGGGAAAGCAAGTAGGATGCTTGGCTGCATAGCTAGAGGTATAACAAGCAGGAAGAGGGAGATTATGATCCTGCTATATAGAGCGCTGGTGAGGCCACATTTGGAATACTGTGTTCAGTTCTGGAGACCTCACCTACAAAAAGATATTGACAAAATTGAACGGGTCCAAAGACGGGCTACAAGAATGGTGGAAGGTCTTAAGCATAAAATGTATCAGGAAAGACTTAATGAACTCAATCTGTGTATTCTGGAGGACAGAAGGAAAAGGGGGGACATGATCGAAACATTTAAATATGTTAAAGGGTTAAATAAGGTCCAGGAGGGAAGTGTTTTTAATAGGAAAGTGAACACAAGAACAAGGGGACACAATCTGAAGTTAGTTGGGGGAAAGATCAAAAGCAAGGTGAGAAAATATTATTTTACTGAAAGAGTAGTAGATCCTTGGAACAAACTTCCAGCAGACGTGGTTGATAAATCCACAGTAACTGAATTTAAACATGCCTGGGATAAACATATATCCATCCTAAGATAAAATACAGGAAATAGCATAAGGGCAGATTAGATGGATCATGAGGTCTTTTTCTGCCGTCAGTCTTCTATGTTTCTATGTTTCTTTGAACCACCACCAGCCATCGCTACTGGTATGGTCAGACTAGGCTGAACCAGTAGCATTTCACCCCTGTTGAAAGCCTCCTGAGAAGATCATAAATGGTGATCCTGTGACGCCAGAATTCTGCAACTGATGTAAACACAAGCCAGTTGTATTTGCCTGAATTTTGATTGTTGACCATAGGGATACTGCAACAATTTTAAATGTGAGGGTTAGTCATAGGCTGTTGTTTTATTCCAATGCCACTGTAACTTAGAACAGTCATTAAATGAATTATCATAAGTCAAATACTACCTGTATGTGATCCATAACAACATACAAATGAAACCAGATGGGAAACTTGAAAAGGACCCTGAGATAGTATATTTCTATCATGAATCTAAATGCTTCTTTTTAAAAAAAAAAAAAAAACTTGGCATCTGTGCATATCATTTTTTTAAAAAATTAGATCGTTTCACAGGAGTCCCCTTTTTGTGTCACTAATTTCTACTCAGATCAGATGTCTTTATTCATACGTGAGCTGAAGATCGCTCAATCATCGCTCGAAATGAAATTCGCATTCTTGTTGACAACATCTTTTCTTCCTGCCTCCACTGTCTCCCTTATCTTCCAGTCATTTCAATCACCTGAGTTTCCTCCAAGAGAAAGAATGGCAATAAAAATATTAATTCATCCATACCCAAAGGAAGCATCGGGGAGTGCAAGCAAGGAAAAGTGGGGAAATGCTACTTTTTAAATGTTATTTTAGATTTTAAAAAATCTAAACATGGCAAACAAGATGGCGAACATATCTAATAGTTATTATTATTATTTATTAGATTTGTATGCCGTCCCTCTCCGTAGACTCGGGGCAGCTCACAACAGTGATAAAAACAATACATAATGACAAATCTAATAATTAGAATCTAAAATAGCAATTATGCATATAAAAATCTAAAAGAGAAACCCCAGTAAATAAAAGCATACATACAGTCATATTGTGCACAGAAACTACATAGGCAAGGGGAAAGTGTCTAGGTTCCCCCAAGCTTGATGACAGAGATGGGTTTTGAGGAGTTTACGAAAGGCAAGGAGGGTGGGGGCAGTCCTAATCTCCGGGGGGAGCTGATTCGAGAGGGTCGGAGCCGCCACAGAAAAGGCTCTTCCCCCTGGGTCCCGCCAGACGGCATTGTTTAGTCGACGGGACCCAGAGAAGACCAACTCTGTGGGACCTAACCAGTTGCTGGGATTCGTGCGGCAGAAGGCGGTTTCTCAGATACTTCATCCTCTCATTTTCCCCAAGCAAACCACTGGTGAGGTGTGTTGGGGTGATAGAAAGCAACTGGCCCAAAGTCATCCTGTTGGTTTCATCCCTAAGGATGTACAACAGCTCACAGGCCCATATCTACGGAGATTCTCAGTCATCCATGTCATGGTGGTCCCAAAGGTGCTTTTTCAAGAGGCAAAGTCCACATTTTGGACAGAGAGGAATGCTGTTTTGAAAGATGGGTCAAAGAGGCCATCTATGTCAAACTTAACAGCCCTTTCTCAATAGAGGAAGAGAGATACGACATCAACTATCTCCAATCTACAACACAGTCCTTTCAGCACTTCCAAGAAGCCTCCATACTCATTTGCACCACCCGGACAACACAGATAAACCTCCAAGTGACTTTAACAATTTACTAAAAGGATGCAAATGACCTGCTCTCTGCAAGGAGTATAAACGCTTCCATCCTCGACCATCCAATCAGAGGTTTCTTGGATGAGAAGTGAAACGTCTTCAAAGAAAACCCAGAAGCTTTTTGGATAGAAGTGAAATGTCTTCAAAAAGAAAACCGAGAAACTTTCGCCTCTTGAAAAAGCACCTTTGGGACTAACAGTCCATGTTTTTTAGCCTTTGCCGTTAGACCAAACTATCTCTTTACTTTAAGAAATCATTTCTCCATTTGCAAATAAACATAGAAACATAGAAACATAGAAGACTGATGGCAGAAAAAGACCTCATGATCCATCTAGTTTGCCCTTATACTATTTTTTTGTATTTTATCTTAGGATGGATCTATGTTTATCCAAGGCATGTTTAAATTCAGTTACTGTGGATTTACCAACCACGTCTGCTGGAAGTTTGTTCCAAGAATCTACTACTCTTTCAGTGAAATAATATTTTCTCATGTTGCTGGTTCAAACATGCCAGGGGACACTATTTGGGTGGGGGTGGGGATGGGAGGGAGTATTCCAATGTCTTTGTCTTGGCAGAACCCAGAAGCAAAATATACCACTTCTGTTCAGTCCTTGAACAGAAGTGGTCATATTATGTTGCCTGTGGTTCTCACTTAGAGCAAGGGTAAAGTCAAGGTTTGTTAAAAATCACATATTACTCCTTTCCCTTGGAGGGAAATCAAGTATGACTCCAATACAGAAGAGTCAGACAAGACAGAGAGAACCCAATTCATGCTTGAAAAAGAGGGTGGGCTGCTGCCTGGATGGGGGAGAACGCAGAGCGGAAGCGAAAATAGAGCTCCACCCCAGAGCACCCAATTTGCACTGAAAGATGTTAAAAGAAAAGGCAGGGTGTCTTCTTTGGGCAGCCTCTACATTCTTCCCGAAAGTGTTTAAAACCCCCAAAGCCAGTGATTCTGCCACAAACCAAAAGTGTCTAAGAAAAGTATAAGGAGATAAGACCTGGAATTAATTCTATGTGAACTGGGTTTCTGCCTCCCTCTCCTTTCCAAATGGCTATAGTATTCTCTAGAATAGAGGTCTTCATAACTGGCTGGAGAATTCTGGAGTTGAAATTCACAAGTCTTAAAGTTGCCAGGTTTGGGGACCCCTGATCTAGAAAATAAAATGAATAATGCTTGAAACCTAATGTTTTCCCAGAAACCTTGATTTTGTTTGGTAGTCTGCAGGAAGGAGGGTTAAGACTTTTATGTGGAATGGAGTGGGATGTTCACTTAGTCTGTGAAAGTAACAAGGGACACTTTAGATTGTTGCCTTTGAGTAAGTGATTATTTTGTGAGTGGCCATTTTAATCACGAAGGCACCTTTATGACAATGCTCAAAATGTGCTTTCAAAATTCTAAGTGAAATGTTTCTGTCATTTCACTGTTCTATGGCTGCTCACTTCTAGGATGTGGGTGAATTTGATGAACTGCTTGTTTTGAGTCCATTGATATGGGTATTGTTTTGAGGTTCTTGGAAAATCCTTGGACAAGTCACATGATTGTCAAGCCACTCCCACCTGGTCACTTGGATGGCAAGCCACTCCCACCCAGTCACATGACCATCAAGCTACACCGACAAAATAAGCCACTCCCACAGTGTGGTAGTAAACATTTTGGTAGCCCTTCACAGCTTGAAAATCAAGGATGTTTGTATTCCTACTTGGGCCTAAGAAGAAAATGATCACCCACCTTCTCTGTTTCATCCTAGATCAACTATGGGATTATCAACCAGATTCCTGAGCAGAAACATCAGTTTCCTTTCTCCTATCGAATGATCCCAAAGCAGGAACCTCCTCACTTAGCAACTGTCAAATTGCTTCTGCATTTCCGGTGGACATGGATCGGTCTCTTTGCTCCAGACAATGAAGAAGGGGAAACGTTTAGAAATTCTTTTGCACTTTCAGCTGTAAAAAAGGGTGTCTGCGTCGCTTTCTCACAAAGCATACCACTGAAAAATAAAGAGAGAAAAATTGGGACATTTCTTCATTATGCCCACAGTGAGGTAAACGTTTTTGTATGTCACTTGAACTTACAAGCCTCCATCTCCCTAGCATCAATCATTCCAAAATTTGAATATCATCCAAAAGGATTTGGGGGAAAAGTGTGGATTGTCACTGCTTTGACAGACATAGGGATCAGATCGTTTTATCAACATGTTAATCTCTATCATAAACATATTTTGTTATCTTTTTCAACTTTTTCCCGAAAAATTGCACCATGTGATTATTTTAAGTTAGACACGCTTAATATCAACAAGCTTGTGAAAACAGCCTTTCTGCCCTTCTATTCAAGACCTGTGCTATCTAAAAAGGTTTGGATAAGATTCATACAAAAGGAGAGGTGGGAATTTGCACGTCGTGAAATGCTCAGAATCGTCTCTGAAGATGCCTTCAGCATTTACAACAGTCTTCAGGCTTTATTCCTGGCCTTAAATGCTGCCTATCCTTTGCAACTGAATAGGAGGAGATTGAGGGTTGGAGGGCACTTTTTACTCCGGAGGTTGCGGCCATGGCAGGTAAGACTTTTCCTTTGAGGTTCCACCAGTGGTCTTTCTTCAATTGTGTTGTTCGTTT
Source organism: Erythrolamprus reginae (assembly GCF_031021105.1). Classification (NCBI taxonomy): domain Eukaryota; kingdom Metazoa; phylum Chordata; class Lepidosauria; order Squamata; family Dipsadidae; genus Erythrolamprus; species Erythrolamprus reginae. The sequence goes on along the minus strand of NC_091951.1, from coordinate 36,366,784 downwards.
AGTTATCTTTTTAAGATGGGAGGGGCATGATGATGCAGAATGGTGCTGTCAACCATCTCACTCAGTCATCTAACAAAGAAAGACTCCTGGCCATTTGTTTTGTCAAGAGTATACTTTACTGGAGTTTGGAAATGGGTATAGAAGTAGCATAAGCTGAATCTCAGGTTTGTTTCCATGCAGACACTAGCAATAGCACTTAGAGTTACATACTGCTTCACAGTGCTTTACAGCCCTCTAAGCAGTTTTCAGAGTCAGCCTATTGCCCCCAACAATCATTTTACCCACCTCAGAAAGATGGAAGGCTAAGTCAACCCTGAGTCTGGTAGGATTTGAACTGTCCAAATTGCAGGCACCGGCAGTCAGCAGAAGTAGAATAGAATAGAATTTTATTGGCCAAGTGTGATTGGACACACAAGGAATTTGTCTTGGTGCATATGCTCTCAGCGTACATAAAATAAAATATACGTTTGTCAAGAATCATGTGGTACAACACTTAATTATTGTCATAGGGGTCAAATAAGCAATGAAGAAGCAATATTAATAAAAATCTTAGGATATAAGCAACAAGTTATAGTCATACAGTCAAAATGGGAGGAAATGGGTGATAGGAATGATGAGAAAAACTAGTAGAATAGAAGTGCAGATTTAGTAGAAAGTCTGACAGTGTTCAGGGAATTATTTGTTTAGTAGAGTGATGGCATTTGGAAAGAAAAACTGTTCTTGTGTCTAGTTGTCTTGGTGTGCAGTGCTCTGTAGTGACATTTTGAGGGTAGGAGTTGAAACAATTTGTGTCCAGGATGTGAGGGGTCAGTAAATATTTTCCCCGCCCTCTTTTTAACTCGTGCAGTATACAGGTCCTCAATGGAAGGCAGGTTGGCAGCAATTGTTTTTTTGCAGTTCTGATTATCCTCTGAAGTCTGTGTCGGTCCTGTTGGGTTGCAGCACCAAACCAGACAGTTATAGATGTGCAGATGACAGACTCAATGATTCCTCTGTAGAACTGTATCAGCAAGCTCCTTGGGCAGTTTGAGCTTCCTAAGTTAGCGCAGAAAGAACATTCTTTGTTGTGCTTTTTTGATGATGTTTTTGATGTTAGGTGACCATTTTAGGTCTTGAGATATGATAGAACCTAGAAATTTGAAGGTCTCTACTGTTGATACTGTGTTGTCTAGTATTGTGAGAGGTGGAAGGGTTTCTCTTAAAGTCTACCACCATTTCTACGGTTTTGAGTGTGTTCAGTTCTAGATTGTTCTGGTCACACCACAAGGATAGTTGTTCAACTTCCCATCTGTATGCGGATTCATCATTGTCTCGAATGAGTCCGATCACTGTTGTATCATCTGCAAACTTCAGTAGTCTTAAAATTACTTGCAGTACTTACAGTAGTCTTAAAGTAGCTTGCAGTACTGCACCATAGCCACTATAACACAAAGGAAAGTTCCCTCCCCCCTGACTACCAGTCATTCCTTGGTTATCTGCAAATGTCCAATTAGGTGCTTGTAGATTGTTAAGGGAACCAATGATTGGTTCCCAGCTGTGCATACTGTTACTTGACTTTGGCTGTCTGTAACTTCTCATATGGTTCAGCTGGGTTTCTTCCTTATATTGAATATCCCACACCCCATATGTCAGTCTGCCGGCTCATGAAGCTTGGAGAGGTGAGATGCAACCATGACGAATAGGTTTCTAACATCAGTTCCCAAATTTCCACTTACCAAAAACAAAGGCTTAGAAGAGAAAAAAAGATTGGTGAATATTACATAACTGGGCAAGTTGCATTGGTATGAGATGTAAAGGGAATGCAGTATTGAAAAAGAACAAAAGAGCAATAGACATGGCATTTAGACTTATATACCACTTCATAGTGCTTTTACATCCCTCTCTGAGCAGTTTACAGAGTCAGCATATTGCCCCCAACAATCTGGGTCCTCATTTTACCCACCTCAGAAGGATGAAAGGCTGAGTCAACCTTGAGCCGGTGGTGAAATTTGAACTGATGAACTACAGCTAGCAGTTAGCTGAAGTAGCCTGCAGTGCTACACTCTAACCACTGCGCCACCCTGTCTCTTATCTCCACTTGACCATTAAACAATCACTACAATGAAACAGTAAGCACCTTGTTCTCCCTTGATTAGTTTGTGTTGACTATATCTTACCTTTAGACCAGAAGAATGGATTTTTAGCAAAGTGGTTTATAGCATTTTCAGGACACAACCAGGACAGTTGGTCCCTTACAGGTTAATGCCAATTGCTCATGGATTGACACTCACCACTGCAATTTTGCTTTAGTATTTGCCCTCTCAAGGAGGAGCAGATCCCATGGCCTTTTCCTGTTCCTTTCTGCTCTTCCAAAAATAAATATAAAAGAAGGAAGAGAGACATCTAGGCAAAGTGTAGGGATGGAAGCAGGGGTGGGTTCTAACTTACCTCGCAACCAGTTCACTGTGTGGCCACATGGACATTACCCCCAAAAAGCAAAAAAAATCACCCACAAAAAAAGGTGAAAATAAGATGGCAATGCATGTGCAGTGCTGGGAATTCGGCTTTTGCACATGCCCAGAAGAAAAATAAATTTTAAAAAATCCCCCCCAAATAAATAAATATATATTTTTAAAAAATTTAAAAGATGTCAGCACCCACAAACTGACACTGACCAAATCGGTTCTGTGACATCATCGTGACATCACCAGCAGGTCGCTCCTGGTCCGAACTGGGAGGAAGCCACCTCTAGATGAAAGTTGAAATGTATACTTTTATGTACACTGAGACCATATTTATTTATTTATTTATTTATTGGATTTGTATGCCGCCCCTCTCCGTAGACTCGGGGCGGCATACAATGATAAAAAACAACATGTAACAATCCAATTAATAAAACAACTAAAAACCCTTATTATAAAACCAAACATACACACAAACATACCATGCATAAGGTGTAATGGCCTAGGGGGAAGGAATATCTTAACTCCCCCATGCCTGGCGGCATAAATGAGTCTTGAGTAGTTTACGAAAGACAGGGAGGGTGGGGGCAGTTCTAATCTCCGGGGGAGTTGGTTCCAGAGGGCCGGGGCCGCCACAGAGAAGGCTCTTCCCCTAGGGCCCGCCAAACGACATTGTTTAGTCGACGGAACCCGGAGAAGGCCAACTCTGTGGGATCTTATCGGTCGCTGGGATTCGTGCGGTAGCAGGCAGTTCCAGAAGTAATCTGGTCCATATGCAACAAAAGCAAATTCCTTACGTGTCCAATTACCATATTTTTTGGTGTATAAGAAGCACCGATGTATAAGACGCACCTAGATTTTAGAGGAGAAAAACAAGGAAAAAAGTATTCTCAACCAGATGGTGTAGTATTATATTGTTTAATAAAATACCAGAAAATACTGGAAAACTGTTAAACATCAAGTGAGCTACACAAGTAATCTTGCAATAGCATCACTGAAGCAATCACATAAATGACAATTTCTGGATCAACCATGCTGCTGCCTTAATGGATTGCACTGTGGTCGGAAGACTGATGTGGTCTGGATCTAGAGGTTTTGGGAACAGATGTGCTAAATAGACATATCCACTCCTCTCCCAATTCTTACGTGCACTCATAAATCTACCCTCAGTCATTTGGAGACCAGACCTTTCTGTCTTCTATGGCAATATTGCACATCTCAAGATGAATGTATGGTTATTTCCCATTCCCTGAGATGTATGACTATATCATGTCCATATCTTAACACTGCATTAAAACTTTCCAGTAATTTCTCTGCATTGCATTTCAATGAAGCTAATGTGGGTTTTTTTGTTAAGATTAATCTGTGCTTAAGTATATTTATATTATTTTCTTACATGAAGGTGACTAGTTACAAAATGTGAGGGGAAGGGGGGGCACTGCCTTCTAGAACTTAAGGTTCTGAAGATTGAAAACTAAAAAAAAAACATTCTTGGATTTTTTACAAGCCTTGGCAAGAGTTGGAGAGCAGATGATAAAGCAGAGGCTTTTGTTTTGTTTTTATCTGCCGGCCATTTTTGTGTGGAATGAGATGTGTAAACTACTTTTCAAACCTTGACTTCTGTGTCAAAGCCTGTATGGACAACAAGGGAATAACAAAAGACTCAAAAATAAGACAAAAAGGTGGGAATCTCTCAAGGATGTGGATCCTGTTATTCCATGAAAGCTCAAACCACTGTTATAAAAGGTTTCAGGGATGAATGTCCTCTTCCCTTACTCTTTTCATTTCAGCATCTTTAATATATAAAATGGCAATGACATCTTCCCTTTTTCCAAGATCTCCTCCCCCCAACTCCCCGCTCGGCTCTTTTTATGACTTTCCACGAGCACAAGATAGTCTTACCTTGAACTAGGGCATGGGGATAGTGACACACAGCGGAGGAGGAAGAGGAGGAGATGGTGAGGGGAAGCAAACGAGCCTTCACTTTGAGGCAGAGAGGAAATGCCAGAGCCTGGGAAAAGGAGCCAGGGCAACTCATCCCATCACTGAATCAGGCTTTGAAAAAGAAGCTTCAAGCAAAGCTCTCGTGGCCCCCTTGCCGGCTTTCTAAGCGGACCATCATGGTGGAACTTTTCCTCCTGCTCTTTCTCACCATCGTACCTATTGCTTACCTCAGAACGTATTGCTATTTCTCTCTCTCTCTCTCCTCTCTCCTTTCTCCTTCTGGCTTCCATCCTCTTTTTTGAGGCATTTGAGGTTGCTACAGCAAAGGAGGTTGATTCAAGACTGGGGAAAAGAATTGCAAGTGCCGAGCTGCCGGCTGCTCTCCTTGGCGCCTCTCTCCCTTGGTAGGTTTGTCACGGCCACTTTTCCTTCCCCCTCCCAGCCACCGAGGAGAGCAGCGTGGCAGTTCGGCACTTGCAACTTCCCCCCCCCCTGGTTTTAGAAACATAGAAACATAGAAGACTGATGGCAGAAAAAGACCTCATGGTCCATCTAGTCTGCCCTTATACTATTTCCTGTATTTCATCTTACAATGGATATATGTTTATCCCAGGCATGTTTAAATTCAGTTACTGTGGATTTACCAACCACGTCTGCTGGAAGTTTGTTCCAAGGATCTACTACTCTTTCAGTAAAATAATATTTTCTCACGTTGCTTTTGATCTTTCCTCCAACTAACTTCAGATTGTGTCCCCTTGTTCTTGTGTTCACTTTCCTATTAAAAACACTTCCCTCCTGGAAGTTTTTAACTCTTTAACATATTTAAAATGTTTTGATCACGTCCCCCCTTTTCCTTCTGTCCTCCAGACTATACAGATTGAGTTCATTAAGTCTTTCCTGATACGTTTTATGCTTAAGACCTTCCACCATTCTTGTAGCCCATCTTTGGACCCGTTCAATTTTGTCAATATCTTTTTGTAGGTGAGGTCTCCAGAACTGAACACAGTATTCCAAATGTTGTCTCACCAGCGCTCTATATAAGGGGATCACAATCTCTCTCTTCCTGCTTGTTATACCTCTAGCTATGCAGCCAAGCATCCTACTTGCTTTTCCTACTGCCCGACCACACTGCTCATCCATTTTGAGACTGTCAGAAATCACTACCCCTAAATCCTTCTCTTCTGAAGTTTTTGCTAACACAGAACTGCCAATACAATACTCAGATTGAGGACTCCTTTTCCCCAAGTGCATTATTTTACATTTGGAAACATTAAACTGCAGTTTCCATTTCTTTCACCATGAATCTTGAATCAACATCCTTTGCTGTAACAACTTCAAATGCCGCTGCCAGCAAAAGCTCGGCTTAGCTCCACGGCATTAACGTAAGAGACAGAAGAGGAGACCAGAGTGGGGATGGCAGCAAAGGAAAGTGTGTGTGCGGTGGTGGGAAGGAGTCCAGAGTACTTGCGGCAGGGTGACTGCAGTGGCAGTCAGCAGCAGCGGCAGCAGTCTTCCCGTAGTCCAGCGATAGTGGCTTCTCATGTACATTGGTAGCGGAGGCCAGTGCCAGCCGCCAAACCGCATGGAAAGCTGCCTCTGCCGGACTACAGGAGGGCTGCTTCCGCCACTGCTGACCACCACCCAATTGCATTCGGTATATAAGACACACCCAGATTTTGGCACGCTTTTTTGAGGTAAAAAGGTGCGTCTTATACACTGAAAAATATGGTACATTTGGCCAATAAAGAATTCTATCCTAAAAAAAAAATGGTATAAATAAGAATTTTCAGGAAGGAAAATGTTGGAACTGAACATTTCTTTATAATGTGTCCAAATATTAGCATGTTTCCTTCTCAGTGATGCAGTGAAGATGCTTGCCTCAGAAGGTTGAGGGTTCAAGCCTAGGTAGCAGTAGATATTTCTTTATAGAAAATATCTGCTGAAAACTCTGCGTAGCTTCATGAAGGGCATCTAGTCAGTAAACGCTCAGCTCCACTCAGTCACCCCAACTCCATCCCAAAACAATGGATTAAAAAGTTGTAAAAAACCCCAGCAGGTTTCCTTCTGTTAAGTAACATGGGAAAAGATGTAGGAGGAGAGTTCAGGAAGAATTACAATGGTTGGGAAAGCAGGAATGGTGCATTTTGGACATTCATGCATGAAGATAGAATAATACATCAAAAGGCAAATTGTGACAGTGGTGCTTTTGCTGAAAGGAGAGATGGGCATCTGAGACCAAAGGTGGTGAAGCAGCCATAGTGGGATGATCACCTTGTACAGCAGGAGTATTCACACAGTATGATTGCCATAGTCCAAATATGTTGGTGACCTGTAATTAGGACCGCCTTCTGCTGCATGAGTCCCAGCAACCGGTTAGGTCCCACAGAGTCGGCCTTCTACAGGTCCTGTCAACTAGACAATGTTGCCTAGGGGAACAGCCTTCTCTGTCAGGGCCCCAGCCCTCTGGAATCAGCTCCCCCTGGAGATTCGTACTGCCCCCAACCTTCTTGCCTTCCATAAGAACTTGAAAACCTATCTATCTTGCCAGGCTTGGGGTCACTAGACCCTAGCTTCTGGCTGATGAGTGCAAAGTATGTTTGTTGTTGAAAGTGAATGAATGATTTTTAATGTTCCAAGGGTTTTAGAATAGTTAATTATATTAACTATTAGACTATATTAACTATTAGACTATTAGAATATAGACTATCTCTGAGATCGCCTTCTGACGTACAAATCCCAGCGACCGGTGAGGTCCCATAGAGTTGGTCTCCTTAGGGTCCCATTGACCCAACAATGTCGGCTGGTGGGACCTAGGCGTCCCCTCTGGAATCAGCTCCCCCCGGAGATTCGGATTGCCCTCACCCTCCTCGCCTTCCAAAAGAGTTTAAAAACTCATCTTTGCCGCCAGGCTTGGGGTTTTTAGATCTCTCCCCGTGACCAATGAATGGTTTTCAGTATGATTGTTGAATGATTGGTTTGATATGTTCTCTTTTAATTAGAATTTTAATGATTGTTTTAATGTATTATTAATTATATTCATATTATTGTTCTGTTTTTGTACATGCTGTGAGCCGCCCCGAGTCCTCAGAGAGGGGCGGCATATAAATCCAATTGAATAAATAAATAAATAAATAAATAAATAAATAAATAAATAAATAAATAAATAAATAAATAAATAAATAAATAAATAAATAATTCAATTTTAGACTTGATATTGTATATGGGAGCCGCCCCGAGTCCTCGGAGAGGGGCGGGATACATATCCAATAAGTAAGTAAGCAAGTAAGTAAGTAAGTAAGTAAGTAAGTAAGTAAGTAAGTAAGTAAGAAAGTAAGAAAGTAAGTAAGTAAGTAAGTAAATAAGTAAGTAAGTAAGTAAGTAAGTAAGTAAGTAAGTAAGTAAGTAAATAAATTTCATAAAAGAAAGAAATTTAGAATGTACAGGAGTAATCATTTGTGTTTTTTCTAGTTTCATCGCTTTCTGAGAGACTTCCAACTTCATAATATTTCAGGAAAATACATTTATATGGATGAGAATCAAATTCCCGTCACTGACTTTTATATTGTACAATGGGCAATATTTCCAAATAACTCTCATAGGGCAGTGAAAATTGGAAAGATAGAAAGCGTGGCCTCTTCAGAAATCACATTCTCCATCAACGAGAGTGCCATCATATGGCCAACATCATTTAAAGAGGTAGCTGTTGCTTGTGGCTTGTATAATTGATTCACTGTCATCAATGTTCCCTCTAATTTTTTTTCGGGGTGGGCGGAAAATTATAGTGTTTGAGATAAATAGATAGATAGATAGATAGATAGATAGATAGATAGATAGATTGATTGATAGATAGATAGATAGATTGATAGATAGATAGATAGATAGATAGATAGATAGATAGATAAATAAATAAATAAATAAATAAATAAATGATATCTACATGAAACCGCTGGGTGAGATCATCCAAGGGCATGGGGTGAGGTATCATCAGTACGCTGATGATACCCAGCTTTACATCTCCACCCCATGTCCAGTCAACGAAGCAGTGGAAGTGATGTGCCGGTGTCTGCAGGCTGTTGGGGCCTGGATGGGTGTCAACAGACTCAAACTCAACCCGGATAAGACGGAGTGGCTGTGGGCTTGCCTCCCAAGGACAATCCCATCTGTCCGTCCATTACCCTGGAGGGGGAATTATTGACCCCCTCGGAGAGGGTCCGCAACTTGGGCGTCCTCCTCGATCCACAGCTCACATTAGAGAACCATCTTTCAGCTGTGGCGAGGGGGGCGTTTGCCCCGGTTCGCCTGGTGCACCAGTTGCGGCCCTATTTGGACCGGGACTCATTGCTCACAGTCACTCATGCCCTCATCACCTCGAGGTTCAACTACTGTAATGCTCTCTACATGGGGCTACCTTTGAAAAGTGTTCAGAAACTTCAGATCGTGCAGAATGCAGCTGCGAGAGCAGTCATGGGCTTACCTAGGTATGCCCATGTTTCACCATCACTCCGCAGTCTGCATTGGCTGCCGATCAATTTCCGGTCACAATTCAAAGTGTTGGTTATGACCTTTAAAGCTCTTCATGGCACTGGACCAGAATATCTCCGAGACCGCCTTCTGTCGCACGAATCCCAGCGACCGATTAGGTCCCACAGAGTGGGCCTTCTCCGGGTCCCGTCAACTAAACAATGTCAGTTGGCGGGCCCCAGGGGAAGAGCCTTCTCTGTGGTGGCCCCGACTCTCTGGAATCAACTCCCCCCAGATATTAGAACTGCCCCTACTCTCCCCGCCTTCCGTAAACTCCTTAAAACCCACCTTTGCCGTCAGGCATGGGGGAATTGAAACACCTCCCCCGGGCATGTTCAATTTATGCATGGTATGTTTGTGTGTGTGTTTGTTAGTAAACGGGGTTCTTTTTAAATCTTTTTAAATCTTTTAAATTTATTTGGATTTGTCATGATTTGCTGTATCTTGCTGTGAGCCGCCCCAAGTCTGTGGAGAGGGGCGGCATACAAATCTAAATAATAAATAAATAAATAAATAAATAAAATAAATATCAAGTGATTTCTGGATCCAAATCCTATTAAAAATGGACTACTCCGAGGTGTTGTGAGTGCTCTTTGTCCATCTCAGGTCATGTCAGATTCTGAGGAGGATGAGCCAGGCCCCTCTGGATACCCTTAGCCAGTGGGTTTGCCAGCTGATGCAGGGAGTGAGAGTGACCTGGATGAACCCAAGGAACCACTAGTGGGGTCTGATATGACAGTTTGAGGATGTTAAAGACAATAGAGTAGATAGTTCATGGATAGATCCTCGATATAGGAGATTGCTGAGAAGGCAAGAGGAGTTGCATAGTAAACAGTATTAGCTTACCTCCTTAGCTCTTTGGGGTGTGATGTCATTTCCAGGCAGTATAAAAGCAAAGGATTTTGGGTAATGGGGTGTGGTGTTTCACCACCGTTGAATGGAAAAGGTTTTGGAGTGGTTGAAAAAGGCTTCAAAACCATGATTTCTGCTTCAGTAAAAAATATTCTCTGTTGGATTACTTTTGCCTGGGATTTCGGTGAGCTGATTTATATTATTGAATGATAAATGGAATTTGTTATCTAAGGAATGCCATTTAGGCCAGGTTTGGCACTTTTTCAAGACTTTGTTAATGCTTCACTGCAGACAGAGAAATAACTCTCTTTTCCTTGCCATTTAAATCTGCTTTTCACTGTGTGTGCTTTTATCAATAAAGACTGTGATTTTTGCCATGAAATAAGGGATTTTTGAGTCATTGGGTTCGCTCTGAGGTTGTGCACAGAACACTAGGGATTATGGTTCATCCTTGGAAGATTTTCAAACATTTTTAATATCCAGGAGCAGCTGGAGAGCAGCCCTGTCTGGTCATATCATATCCTCTTGGTAGAATGGAACCAAGAATCTTTGAAGTATAAATCCATTTCAGTGGTTGATTTCATCCATCCCGCTAGGTCATTCTGAAATTTGGTTAATTTTTCCTCAAAAGATTTTATGAAAGTAGCCAATGGTGTGTGTGAATGTGTATAATTTGTTAACCATATTACCCAAATTAATGTTAAAAAAAGTTAAAATTTCCATGTATAGAAAAAAATCCTCTTAAAATAGATTACTCTGGATTTTCTTTTTAGAAGGTGCCGTTTTCTAGATGCACTTCTAGTTGTCTCCCAGGATACAAGAAACTTAAGAGAGAGGGAACACCAGTCTGCTGTTACGACTGTTCTCCCTGTGAGGAAGGAACAATCTCCACCCAGGAAGGTAAGTGACTCAGGAGCCAGATCCATACCAAGCCAGATCCTGCTTAGCTTCCAAGTTCCATCAAGTCTGTCAAAGCCTGCATCTGCTGAAGTACACAAACAATTACAAAGGTATAATGTCACCCAAATAAACCAGAACCCTCTTGTACAAATGAGGGTGGAACACTTCATTGATGTATTGCATGAAGACCATAGGGCTTCCTTGCAGTCCAAAGAGCATGACTCTAAATTGGAATCTCCCCAGGGGACAATTCAAAGCAATTTCCATTCATCCCCCTTCCTGATCTGTATGTGATAGTAAGCCTCTCTCAAGTCCAGCTTGGTAAATAACTTGCCCTTAGACAAGTTTAATTGTTATTAAATATGATGAATATTTTATTTTTATATAGAAGAAAGAAAGGAAGGAAAGAAAGAAAGGAGGGAGGGAGGGAAGATCGGGAACAAGAAAGGAGCTTATACATCCACACAATGCCTGATCTTGTTTATCTTTCAAGCCTCAGAAGCCAGAGCTTTGTGTTGGGGCTGTGTATGACCGTTACTGAGAGTGGGAATTCCCAGAGATTAATGAAGCAATTCTTATTAAAGGAAAAACAGTAAATAATTTCGGAAATCAGCATACGGAGTGGCAAACAGAGTCTCATAGCAGTTCTTTGTGTTTTTTAGATGCAGCCCGCTGTGAAAAGTGTCCACATGACCAGCAGCCCAATAAAAAGAAAGATCAGTGTGTTCCCAAAACATTAAGTTTCCTATCCTATCAAGAAAGCTTGGGAATCATGTTGGCACTCTGTGCCTCTTTTTTGTCTCTAACCACTGGCTTGATTCTGATTATCTTCATTAAATACCGAGAAACTCCCATTGTCAAAGCTAACAACCGGCACCTCACTTACATTCTCCTGGTCTCTCTCCTGCTTTCCTTCTTGACCATCTTTCTATTCATTGGCCGTCCGAAGAGAGTGACATGTCTTCTTCGACAAGTCACCTTCAGTGTTGTTTTCTCAATTGCTGTTTCTTCCTTACTGGCCAAGACTATCACAGTGGTAGTGGCATTTCTGGCTACAAAGCCAGGTAGCAGAATGAGAAAATGGCTGGGGAAAAGTCTGCCCAACACTATTGTCTTCTCTGGTTCTGGAGTTCAGCTGGGCATCTGCATGATATGGCTGGGAATCTCTCCCCCATTCCCAGATATTGATCTGCATTTTCAATCAGGACAAATCTCCCTGCAATGTAATGAAAGCTCAGACACCATGTTCTACACTGCCCTTGGTTACTTGGGCTTTCTGGCTGCCATCTGCTTCATAGTGGCTTTCATGTCTCGAAAGTTGCCAGGGAGCTTCAATGAAGCAAAGTGGATCACCTTCAGCATGCTGGTCTTCTGCAGCGTTTGGCTTTCCTTTGTTCCCACTTATTTGAGCACCAAAGGGAAATATATGGTGGCTGTGCAAATCTTCTCCATTCTAGCTTCCAGCCTGGGCTTATTGTGCTGCATCTTTGTCCCCAAATGCTACATCATCATCCTGAGACCTCACATGAACAGAAAAGAGCATCTAATGATGAGAAAACATAATGGCTTCTGATTTTGATGCTTTATTTATTAGTAGTAATTGGAAATATAAACCAAGATATCTTGAAAATAAAAACCTTTTGATGTGTTCTAAGAATTCTTTCTTTCTGCCATGATGGCTTTTAATTATGATTGATAAATGTAACTAAAATAGTAACACTTTTTCATTCCCAACCAGGAACCAACAAATAGTCTGCATCACGCTGAAGGTTGAGTGTGAGATGTGTTATCACTTATCATTTCATATTATTGATTTTCTTAATTATAACCTTGGACCAGGGAAGGGCTACCAAAATTTTTACTACCACACTATGGGCATGGCTTATTTTGTGGGTGTGGCTTGATGATCATGTGACTGGGTAGGAGTGGTTTGCTTGTCATGTGACCAGATGGGAGTGGCTTGACAATCATGTGACTTGACCAAGGATTTTCCAAGAACTTCAAAACAATACCCATAGCTAAACTAAAAACAAGCAGGTCATCGAATTCACCCACATCCTAGAAGTGAGCAGCTATAGAACAGTGAAATGACAAAAACATCTCACTTAGAATTTTGAAAGCACATTTTGAGCATTGTCATAACGGTGCCCTCATGATTAAAATGGCCACTCACAAAATAATCACTTACTCAATCTAAAGTGTCCCTTGCTATTTTCGCAGCCTAAGTGAACATACCAAAATGTTCCATTCCACATAATGGTCTTAACACTCCTTCCTTTATTTATTTATTTATTCAAATTTTTAGGCCGCCCTTCTCCTTAGACTCAGGGCAGCTTGCAACATGTTAACAATAGAACTTTTTTTAACAGAGCCGGCATATTGCCCCCACAATGAGGGTCCTCATTTTACCCACCTCAGAAGGATGGAAGGTTGAGTCAACCTTGAGCTGGTAATGAGATTTGAACCACTGACCTACAGATCTACAATCAGCTTCAGTGGCCTGCAGTACAGCACTCTAACTGCTACGCCACCCCGGCTCATTAGACTATCAAACAAAATGAAAGTTTCTGGCAAAACATTACGTTTCAAGCATTATTCATTTTATTTTCTAGACCAGGGGTCCTCAAACTTGGCAAGTTAAGACTTGTGAATTCCAACTCCCAGAATTCTCCATCCAGCTATGAAGACCTCTGTTCTAGATAACATTTGTTCTTCAGAATACTATAGCCATTTGGAAAGGAGAGGGAGACAGAAACCCAGTTCACATAGAATTAATTCCAGATCTTATCTCCTTATATTTTTCCTAGACACTTTTGTTTTTAACAGAATCGCTGGCTTTGGGGATTTTAAACGTTTTTGGGACTAACACAGAGGCTGCCCAAAGAGGATGTCCTGCATTTTCTTTCAACATCTTTCAGTGCAAATTGGGTGCTCTGGGGTGGAGCTCCATTTTCACTACCACACTGCATCCCCCCCATCATCCAGGCAGTAGCCCACCCCTGCCTTGGACGTTGTAGTTTGCTCATACAAATGCTTTCCTTTCCCTCTTGTCAGGCTTCCAAATAGCATCAAAAATTAAATCAGGATCCAAAGCAAAGTATTCATCAGAGTTCCAATTTATTATAAAAGGCATGGTGGCACATCTGGGAGAAACCCAAATCTGAAGTCCCATGGGTTTCTGCACCCATTTGAAAATTCAAGCCCTTGTCTCCACAGCCCCAAGTCTATCACATTGACCAATCTTCATCTGCCAACTTTGCAGCAACTCCCATCTCCTTCTGTGCAAGTGTAGAAGTGCAGAGTTAAAAGATGACCTTGACAATCTGTTATGGCTACATGCAGACATCCATCATGCAATTATCCCTCCCAAATTCCCATAGCAAAGAATATATATTTAAAATAGCATAAATTGTGGCAGGCCAAAACCCCAACTAAAATGGCTTCTGCCTGATACTAGTGTTGGGCGAACCCAAGTTCGGGTTCGACGAACTCACCTGAACTTTGCCATGAAGGTCGGGTGAGTTCGCCGAACTCGAACTCAAACCCGAACCCGAACCTGAACAGCAGCAAGCCGCTGCAGCATCCTTTTCTGTAAAAATTAACAAGGAAGTGGGGAATTCCCCACCTCCTTTTGTTTCCTTTTATTTTTACAGGAAAGGATGCCGCAGCAGGTGGGGAATCCCACGATAGGATTCTGGGGGCGGGGCTTTGACATCACGGAGACTACTTCCTGGCTGGCCGAACTTTTGAGTTGGAAATGTGTATGGACATTCCTGAGTCAGGGAATCAGATCTTAATAGTGTTAAAATCAGTTTTGGGTTCCTACCGGAAAGGTGGGGAGACGCCGCGCTGGTAATGGAAATGGAGCTGTGAGTGCAACTCTGGATGTGAGTGTGGCTTATTTTGTGGGTGTGGCTTGATGGCCATGTGACTTGATAGAAGTGGCTTGATGAGCATGTGACCAGGTGGAAGTGGCTTGAATGATTATCGTGCAAGTGAACTGTTAAGTCCTCAACTTACAACCTCACCAGTGTCGCTTTCTAGGGTGACAATTTGCTTCGCGTTTCCCGTGGTCTCCTTCTTGGGTTGCCCCCTGCCTCAGGCTGGATAGCTAGGCGAATGGGTGCCAATCAGCTGTTGAGAAAAGAGGGGGGAGGAAAGGCCCCCCCTGCAACTCCTGCCGGTGCTGGTCTCACTGCCATTTTCTGAGGAGGAGGAGGAGGATGGGAGGGAGGTATAATCAGCTGGAGCTGGGCACACAGCTTCATTTTCACTGGTGCTCACTCCTGCATGTCAGTGATATTTTGCTTCTGTCCATGCACAAGAAGCAAAATCTTGCAAAAGGACATATGAGAGAAAGAGATTTTGGCAATTTTCAGCAATTTTTTGCTTCTGTGCATACACAAAAGAAAAAAAATCCCCAAAATGTCACACGGCCACACTTCTTCTTACAAAATTTGCTTCCTGCACATGCTCAGAAGCCAAATCTCATTCTGACATGCACGCCCACTGGTCACCCAGAGCTGCACATGCATCAGCACCAGTAGCAGTGGTAAGTGGGAACCCCAGCCTGGTTAAGATATTCATGAACTGGGAGAGATAATGGTAAAAAGGTCAGCAAATGAATAGGCATAGTAACTCAGTCAACCAATGTTGTGTTCCAGCTCCTGCCCCAAGGAATGTGGAGGTGGATGTGGGGGAAACATCCACATGCCCCAGGCCTGTTTTGCTCCCGATAGAATCTACCGACGAAGGCTCTTCTGATGAAGGAAGCGTGAGTAGCAGGGAAGAGGGGAGTTTGGCAGACAGCCCAGGAGGAGATCAATCATCCTTATCATCCCTGGATTCTGAACAAGAACTTATGATGGACCCATGCATGCGTAGAGTGATGCATAGGAGAGAACAACTGAAGGATTATTACAGGAGAGAAGTGAGGCCACCTGTGGTTGGGTGGGACTGCTGTAATTAGTGCTACAGATAAAAAGAACAGCGTACTGGTTTAGCCTTGTGGAAGTTTACCTGATTTATACTTTCATCAAGATCGTGGTTTTGCTGTTTCCCTGTTTAAGACTGTGTGTGGACTTTCTGGACTTCGGAATTGGACTCAATTTCCCAGTTACTGGGTGAGAAATTGGATGGCATTTAACCTGTGCCTTGTGTGTACCAGAAAACCCCTTTGACATTTAAAAAGGGAGTTTTTTCTGCTTTTCTGTTGATAAAGACTTTTGGTTTTCTTTCTATCGTGTGGTGTGTGTCTTTTTGGACTATGTATCCTGTAATTACGGGCGGTTGGGGCATGCCGGGAGAATAACCAATAGGAGCTAACTACTTCTGAGTCTGTGCAGAGAATCAAAAATGAATAATTAAGCTTAAGGCTGGGTGTGGTTTAGTCTGCACTCTCCATTCTGAACTCTGCTGAAATTATACTCTGCTGTCTGTACCTTATTGAAGAATTCAAATTGTGGTATTCTAAATATGTATATTATTATGTTTATAAAGAAGCTTATGAATCCAGATGAATCAGTTGTCTCTCTCTCTGGGTGTGTTTCTGGTTTTGATTTTGCAACAAACTTTAATAAGTAGTGATCATTGAAGCAAAGAAGAAAAAGGACTAACTCATTTCCAGCAGGAAATTGATATTCTTTTCTATCCATAAAGAATTTTTGGCTCATCAAAAGTTTACTCAATTCATTTCCATATTTCTTTCAAAGACATGTCTCTCAGATTCTGTTATTCTGCTAAGAATAAGTCTCCTGAGTGAAGGGAATAAAAAGTTATCTGTTTTGATAAGTCTTAAATTAGAACTATGCCCATGAGTCATACAAAGTTTTTTCCCCTTGTG
The DNA here is from genome assembly GCF_031021105.1 of Erythrolamprus reginae. Lineage (NCBI taxonomy): Eukaryota > Metazoa > Chordata > Lepidosauria > Squamata > Dipsadidae > Erythrolamprus > Erythrolamprus reginae. The sequence goes on along the minus strand of NC_091951.1, from coordinate 36,350,284 downwards.
CACAGTAGTAAATCCCTCATACACACCACTCATTGCAACAGATTTGAAAAATATTTATGAACGCTTAATAAAAATATCTGAAAATGTGGTCCATAAGGACCTATGTTGAGCATATGTTAGACTGACTCCTTTGGGCAGGACACTGCAAGTTTGAATGTAATCATACTCATTTTATTTTCATTTTATCTTTATTAATGAAGTCAGTGTGTCTGAACTCTTTGGCAAGAGCATTTCCTGAAGCAGCTCTGAGCCAAAGACAGTGGTGCCTGTCACAGAGAACTACAGAAGATCTCCATCATGATATCTGAAATACTGCTGATGCTGCTTTTCCTGGCATCCTTCTTTCCCTGTGGCACAATGGTGGTCAAATGTCAATTGAATGTGCAGAAAGAGGAAAGACATCAATTCAATTACTACAAGCCAGGAGATTTCCTGATTGACGCAATTGTATCTACAACTAGCACTATATTTGAACCATACATTTTCTTTAAACCGCCATTCAACAGATTTCAAAGGTAATTTCTGATATCTATGGTACCAGGGCTCATTCTTGTCTCCATTTCCTTTAAGGAAAAGACTGATATTGGGGGTGGGGTGGCTCTTTGCAAAATAACTCTCTGTGATGATGCCAGGGAAACTTATTGCCTTGCTTCTTAGCTAAAGTCAGACTATTCCATTTTATTTTCTCATTCTCTTCAATATTCTCCTTGATGATGCACCTATCTTTCTATCTCTCTTGTCCATCTGTCCACTATCTATCTATCTATCTATCTATCTATCCATCCATCCATCCATCCATCCATCCATCCATCCATATACCTATCATGTGCTGTCTCTATCTGTCTGTCTGTCTGTCTGTCTGTCTTTCTCTATCTATCTATCTATCTATCCATCCATCCATCCCTCCCTCCCTCCCTCCATCCATATATCTATCATCTGTTGTCTCTGTCTGTCTGTCTGTCTGTCTGTCTCTATCTATCTATCTATCTATCTATCTATCTATCTATCTATCTATCTATCTATCTATCTATTATCTATCTATCCAACTATCTATCATCTATTTATCTCTTTCTTTTTGTCTCTGTCTCTATCATTTCTATCTCTACCTCTGTCTACTGTATCTCTATCTCTCAATTCGACTATCTCTCTCTTTCCTCTCTCATCTTTTTCCTTCCTGGGCAAGTCTTCACAGGACAGAATAGAGAAAATAGATTTCTTTTTATTGGCAAGTGTGATTGGACACACAAGGAATTTGTCTTTGTGGATCTACTCTCAGTGTACATAAAAGAAAAGATAAGTTCATCAACAATCCTAAGGTACAACACTTAATGATAGTCTAGGTACAAATAAGCAATCAAATCATATTCTGAAACAATATAAATCATGAGGATACAATAAGAAAGTTACAGTCTCAGCTATTATTGGGAGGAGATGGGTGATGGGAATTGTTGGCTTTTGGCTTTCTCTCTTAAGCTGGCTTGTTGGGAATTTGGTCTCTCAAAAGGAGGCTGGCTTTTGGCTTTGTATGGTAGCATCACCACCTTCCTGCTTATTTTTTGTTTAAACTAATGAAATTCTTAAAAATAAAAAAAAAATAAAAAGCCAAGGACCATGGTAGGAAAAAAAGTCCTGGGTGTGTTTTACTTAAAAGCACTGAAAACACCATCTATGCAGTGAAGGGCTACCAGATTTTTTACTACCACACCATGGGTGTGGCTTATGCAGGATGCCCTGCATTTTCTTTCATCTTTCAGTGCAAATTGGGTGCTCTGAGGTGGTGCTCCATTTTTGCTACCCCACTGTGTTCCCACACATCCAGGCAGCAGCCCCTCCCTTCATCTATGTGATTTAAAAAGGAAAGAAATGTGATAGAGACCATTTCTGCTGTTTCCCAAAAAATAAAAAAAATAAAATAAAATCAATTACTGGTAAGTGGTTGTACTGTATTAATGTATGTCTTGACATAGAACTATAGGATGTAAGTATAGGATCATTGCAAGGTATAATGGTTAATATCTGATATGGCTAATATATAACAGAACCTTCATATGCTATAATTTTTAATATCGGCATACCTAAATGTCATTAGCCATCCATTTTTGAAAACTATGGAAATAAATTATTCTATGCAGAATATTGTTTGAAAAGATAATAACAGTAAAAGTAAATCATTTTATGGCAAAGGAACATTAAGTTTAACATTAAGGATTTAATGGCTAACAATGGAATGGGGCAAGGGAAAGCTTTGTCATGGCTAGCACATTCTTGTTTTCTTCTGAGTTTTGCATGCTGAGAGGCAAAATTTACAAACACTATAGGCTACTGTGGAAGAATTATATGAAAGAACTAAAAATTAAATTAAAAGATGTAAAAGTCATCAGAACAGGCTTGTACTTAGCAGAAAAACCCCCCATAAATGATATTTCTAACCATTAGAACTCAAAAAAACCATAGAAGAAAATCTCAAGAAAAAGAGAAAAGACTGTTTTTCCATATGAATATGATTTTCTAATGTGGATTTTAAATAAAACCATGCAGTTGCTCAGACATTTTATCAATTATTAGAATAATATGTATTGCTGTCAGAATGCCCCTCTGAGTCATTTAGAGAAAATAAAAGTTGGGATCAGGTCTAGAACTTCTAATTGGAGTCACTTTGACTCTGAAGAAAAACATGGGGAAGAAGATCCTGCTTGTGTCAATCGGGTGTCAATGGGGCTGATCTTCTAATATTAAAACCAAAGAAAAGGCCATCATGGTAAATGAATGATGCAGGGATCTGACACTTTTTTTCATTGAACAATACATTTCTGAAAATATTTGCCGCATTAGCTATGGTAGTGACCTTTTCATATGATATTGTCCTACTTTCCCCTTCAAAAGACAAACCAGATTATTTTATACATAAAGTGGGAACAGAACAGAATAGAATAGAATAGAATAGAATAGAATTTTTTATTGACCAAGTGTGATTGAACACACAAGGAATTTGCCTTTGGTGCATAGGCTCTCAGTGTACATAAAAAGACCAGATACATTCATCAAGAATCGCAAGGTACAACACTTAATAATTATCATAGGGTACAAATAAATAATCAAACCATACAGTACTAAGAAACAATATCAATATAAATTATGAGGATTACAGCAACAAAGTTACAGTCATACCTGGGAGGACAAAGGTGATAGGAATGATGAGAAGACTAATTTATTTTTATTTATTTTATTTATTTATTTATTTTGTCCAATACACAATGAGGGTTTTAGTGGGTATATATCAATATACACATAGTAAAATACATGATGAAGGTTATAGAGGAGATACTCATAGTAAAATATATCTAAGAAATAATAGAAAAGAAGGTATAGTAATAAAACATATCAATGAAAGAATAGAAGAAGAGATATAGGAATAGAAGAAAGGTATAGGAGATATAGGAGAGCAATAGGACAGGGGACGGAAGGCACTCTAGTGCACTTGTACTCGCCCCTTACTGACCTCTTAGGAATCTGGATAGGTCAACTGTAGATAATCTAAGGGTAAAGTGTTGGGAGTTTGGGGATGACACTATGGAGTCCGGTAATGAGTTCCACGCTTCGACAACTCAGTTACTGAAGTCATATTTTTTACAGTCAAGTTTGGAGCGGTTAATATTAAGTTTAAATCTGTTGTGTGCTCTTGTGTTGTTGTGGTTGAAGCTGAAGTAGTCGCCGACAGGCAGGACATTGCAGCATATGATGTTGTGGGCAATACTTAGATCTTGTTTAAGGCGTCTTAGTTCTAAACTTTCTAGACCCAGGATTGAAAGTCTAGTCTCATAGGGTATTCTATTTTGAGTGGAGGAGTGAAGAGCTCTTCTGGTGAAGTATCTTTGGACATTTTCAAGGGTGTTAATGTCTGAGATGCGATATGGGTTCCAAACAGAAGAGCTGTATTCGAGGATGGGTCTGGCAAAAGTTTTGTAAGCTCTGGTAAGTAGTGTGAGATTGCTAGAGCAGAAGCTACGTAGGATTAGGTTTACAACTCTTGAAACCTTCTTGGCTATATTGTTGTAATAGTAATGCAACCAGTGAAGGGCTACCAAAACTTTTACTACCACACTGTGGGCATGGCTTATGCAGGACGCCCTGCATTTTCTTTCAACATAGTTCGTGCAAATTAGTGCTCTGTGGTGGAGCTCCATTTTTGCTGCTACTCCACTACATTCCCCCCATCCGGGCAGCAGACCATCCCTGAATTCAACCTTACTGACTAGTTTGACAGTGCTGAGGGAATTATTGAGGGTAGGAATTGAAACAATTTATGTCCAGGATATGATGGGTCAGTAAATATTTTCACCGCCCTCTTTTTGACTAATGCAATATACAGGTCCTCAGTGGAAGGCAGCCTGCCAGCAATTGTTTTTTCTGCAGTTCTAATTATCTGCTGAAGACTGTGTCTGTTTTGTTGGGTTGCAAAACCAAACCATTCCAACATTGATTTCAGATTGTAGATTTCTGATCTTTCCACAATAGATTCACAAGAGATCAATACAAATGATCTCTTATAAATGTTTTTTAAGGAACAGCTTCAGAAATATGATTTGTTTTTGTTTTTTAATGAATTCAGACAAAATAGTTTCTTGATGTGATGATAGAATTCAATGAATTCCATCATCACATCAATGAATTCAATATGAAAATTGAAAACCAAAATGAAAAATCTTCATCTGCAGTATACCTAGTATGAGCTTCTGGCATGCCCTGCCCTTCTTCATGAGATCACCCAGCTCCAGAGCATGGGCTACTGCATTAGAGATACATAAGAGGGTGATACATTTCATTACTAATTTCAGATTTTTGGATTGCCCAGTTTTCAGACTGGAATCACAAGACAGCAATTCAATTGATCAGTTATAAATATCATAAAGAAATAACTTCAGGAAATATGATGTGATTTTATTAATTGAAAATGAAAGCTCCACATTGAGATGAAAACCAACTAAAGTCTCTTATCTTGCAGTATACAGAGTATGAGCTTCTGGCACGTCCTGCCCTTCTTCTTTGCCATTCATGAGATCAACCAGAACCCAAACCTCTTACCAAACATCACCCTGGGCTACAGCATCTATGAGAACTTTTTCAATGCAAGGATAACATACGAGGTCATGATAGATTTGCTTTCCACGGGGCAGGAGAATGTCCCAAACTATAGTTGTGGGAAGCAAAATAATCTGTTGCCTCTGCTTGAAGGGACTGATTCTGATCTCTTTAGTCAAATTTCTACCATGCTGAGCATCTACAAAATCCCACAGGTATGAATGAATACTGAATACCCACTCTGCAAATAGCCCCCAAAAGAAACAGCAATAGCACTTTGACTTATATACTGCTTCACAGTGTTTTACAGCCATCTCTAAGCAGTTTACAGTGTCAGCCTGTTGCCCCCAACAATCTGGGTCTTCATTTTACACACCTAGCAAGAATGGAAGGATGAATAAAACTTGAGCCTGGTGAGATTTGAACTGCCAAACTGCAGGCACCCAGCAGCCAGCAGAAATGGTCTGCAGTACTGCATTCTAACCACTACACCACTGCGGCTCAAAAGGTCATCAGCAAATAGGCAAACCTTCCCTACCAAACCTTCCCCTATGTCACTCACAAAGATATTAAAAAGAATGGGACCCAGAACAGACCCTTGTAGCACACCACTTGTAACCAGGCTCTGCTCAGAATACTCACCATTAACATCAACCCTCTGTTATCTACACTTCAGCCAACTGGAAATCCACTCAGCTCCAGGGATTAAGTCCAATCTTCACTAACTTATCTATCAGCTCTTTATGTGGAATGGTAGCAAAGGCTTTGCTGAAGTCTTCATTATTTTTTTGCTTTTTCAATATAATTTCTAATTCTGTCATAGTAAAGGGTTTATTTAACTTTCACTTCCTTCTTCAGTAATTAGATTCATTGGTTTTGCTCTTAAATTTTTCTTAATTTCTTCCCCATCTATACCGTTTTTTTTATTTATATTTAAGCACTTAATTTTGTCCTTAAAAACAAAGCAATCAACCCTCTTTTCTTAAATAGATCAATTATGGGGTTATCAGCCACATTCCACAGCAGAAACATAATTTCCCTTTTTTCTACCGAGTGACTCCAAAACAAGAAGCTTCTCACTTGGCAATTATCAAACTGCTCCTGCATTTCCGATGGACGTGGATCGGCCTCACTGCTCTGGACAATGAAAGTGGTGAAAAGTTCAGAAGAACTTTTATCCCAGCAGCCATAACAAAAGGGGTCTGTGTTGCCTTCTCAGAAAGTTTACCCATGATTATTAAAGAGGGAAATAACAAGAAAGTCCAACAATATTTTAGTGACACTAAAGTAAAAACTATTGTTTGTCAATTAAACTTTCAGGCCACATTAGTACTAGGAGTAATAATACGAGATATTGAGAAAAGTGAAATCCTGTTTGGGGAAAAAGTATGGATTGCCACAGCTTTGTCTGATATAAGTGTGAGATTTTTTTACCGATTACTTAATCTCCAGCATAAATATCTTTTATTATCCTTCACAACTCAGACAAAGAAAAAGACACAATATTATGATTTTGATTCACATTACTTTGCTACAATGAATTTTGGGGAGGCAGCATTTCAGTGTTCTTATTCAAGCCCTTTGTTTTCGAAGAAAGTTTGGAATACATGCCTGGAAAAAGAGAGCTGGGAAATCCCATCCCAGGATCTGGTTGAAAAAATCCTGTCTGAAGATGGCTCCGGTATTTCCACAACAATCCAGGTTCTGGCCTCGGTCCTCAGTGCTGCCCTTTCCTCCCGAATGAGTAAGGAGAGGATGCATGTTGGAGACCATCCGACACCCCAGATAATGCAGCCATGGCAGGTAAGATTTCTATTACAAAATTCTTAAATGTTATGTTAGATATTGTTGTGGTTAGCTCTGGCCCAGCTCCTGCCCCAAGGACTGTGGATGTGAGGGAGACATCCACATGCTGCAGGCCTGTTTTGCCCCCGGTGGAATCTGCTGATGAAGGCTCCTTTGACCAAGAAGACATGAGTGACAGGGAGGAGGAGAGTGTGGCAGACAGCTCAGAAGGAGATCAATTATCTAGCTCCTCCTTGGATTCATAACAAGAGTTAATGATACAGCCACGCATGCGGAGAGCAATGCATAGGCAACTACAACTGAGAGATTATTATCAAAGAAAATGAGGCCACCTGTGGTTGGGTGGGGCTGTGGTAATTAGTGAGGCTGCTATAAATAGCAGCCTGTGGGTTTGGCCATTGTGGAGGATTATCTGATTGTTGTGTTTCATGACTGCTTTACTGACTTTGACCTTTTGTGTGCTGATTTTCCCCCACTTTGAAACTAAACCAGAGCAAAGTGTGTTTCACTTTGTGAAAGAAAAAGGACTGTGAATTGCCTCACAGCTGCAAGCTAAGTATCACAGAACTGATAATGGACTTGTACAAATTACCAGTTTGTTTGGAGACCAGTGCTCTGTGCTGTACCAAAAGAGGGCTTAGTTTAAGTGAATTTTCATTATAAAGAACATTGTTTTGGAATTTTCAAATGTGTGTGTGTCTGAAATTTGTACCTGTGAATTTTTGGGAGGAGTGTACTAGAGAGCCGGACAGAACAGATATAAGCAGGCATAGATGGGGATGAAGGGGAATTCCAATAACCGCTATCAGTTTCTAATACTTTTTCAGACCAGGCGCAGAGGCTTAGAGAGAAAGAGACAGATTTTGTTATTGAATCTTCTAGAATCAGTGATTCCCAACCTTTTTTTGGCCATCTCCCATCTAAGCATCTGTAAAATCCTGATCCCCCCCCCCGTGACATATAATTCTTACTCTTCCAAACGTGAACTACTCACACAGAGGAAGCCTAAAGGGCCATTAACTTAGTTTGAACAAAGTTCCAATTGTCCCCATCAAAAATTAAATTGCCCCACTATGGGGCATGGGCCCCATGTTGGGAAGCATTGTTCTAGACCAGTGGTTCCCAACCTTCTTTTAGCCATGCCCCACCTAAACATCTCTAAAATCCTGATTCCCCCCCCTCCAGTGACATATAATTCTTACTATTCCCAACGTGAACTACTCACAAAGAGGAAGCCTAAAAGGCCATTAACTTAGTTTGAACAAAGTTCCAATTGTCCCCATCGAAAATTAAATTGCCTCACTATGGGGCATGGGCCCCATGTTGGGAACCATTGTTGTAGACCAGTGGTTCCCAACCTTTTTTTGGCCATGCCCCACCTAAGCATCTCTAAAATCCTGAGGCCTCCTCCCCTCAATGACATATAATTCTTATTATTCAAAAAGTGAACTACTCACACGGAGGAAGCTTAAGGGATCGTTAACTAGGTTTAAACAAGGTTCCAATTGCCCCCATGTGGGTCGTGGGCTCCACGTTGGGAACCAGGGTTCTAGACCAAACTGGGTAAGTTGGTTCAGGATAATAATAATAATTTAATAATAATTTATTAGATTTGTATGCCCCTCCTCTCCGAAAACTGGGAGCGGCTCACAACAACACTACGGAATACAAATCCAATGATTGAAAAAGAAAAGTTAAAAACCCTTCATTAAAAAAACAATCATGCAACCCAAACAGACCATACATAAAATGGGGTGGCCAGGGGAATCAATTTCCCAATGCCTGGCGGCAAAGCTGGGTTTTGAGAAGTTTGCGAAAGGCAAGGAGGGTGGGGGCAGTCCTAATCTCTGGGGGGAATTGATTCCAGAGGGTCGGGGCCATCACAGAGAAGACTCTTCCCCTGGGTCCTGCCAGATGACATTGTTTTGTCAATGGGACCCGGAGAAGGCCAACTCTGTGGGACCTAACCGGTCGGTGGGATTTGTGCAGCAGAAGGCGGTCCCAAAGTTATTCTGGTCTGATGCCATGAAGGATGCTTTTAAGAAGAGACCTTGTCTCAAGAGATATAAAGTTTTCATATTTTTGTGAAATAAAGAAGTGCCAGATGCCTCAGTAACCATTGTATTCTGTCTTAAACTCCAATATTGGTCTTATATAGTAATGGCACTGAAAAAAAGTGACTTATGACCAATTTTCACAGTTATGACCATTGCAATAGCCCCATGATCATGTGATCAAACTTCAGGTCCTTGGCAACTGGTTCATACATATGACTGTTGCAGCATCCCAGGGTCATGTGATCATTTTTTGCAACCTCCTGAAAAGCAAAGTCATTGGAGAAGCCAGATTCACTTAATAACTGGCTTACTAACTTATCACCTGCAGTGATTCACTTAACAACTATGGCAAGAAATGTGATAAAAATGGAGTAACATTCACTTAACATATATTTTGGGCACAATTGTGATCATAAGTCCAGAATTACCTGTATTTGTGAAATAAATGTATCAGATGCTACAGTAACCATTGTATTCTGTCTTAAATTCCAATATTGGTCTGATGTTCAAGTCTAAGAGAGCTAGAGCTAAAAATTCAGATGAGAGAAAGCAAAAACTCATGTCTATTCTCTTCGAGGACTGAGTCTGAACTGGGGCCAAGATGGCAGATGGAGCTTCACAAATGATCGATAGACTCAATCCTGATTCTGATTCAGAGGTGGGCTGCTGCCAGAATGCCTATTTGGGAACAGCTCCAAAGCTCTGTAACATGAGTGTGGAATCTAGCGCAATTATGCTTCCTGCACCTGTGCAGGTAGCAAAATCGCACACAGGGATGCCCATGTGGGTGCATTTTGGTGAGTTTTTTTGCTTTCCCGCATGCACATGCTTCTGGAACAGCGATCCCAGGCAAAGCAGGGGCAGTCTGCCCCTATCCACACTTTAAGGGATTATAGGTTCACTAAAAGGAGTCAATTAAAAATTTCATAAAACAGAACAGGCAAAAATAATGAACAGAATATATATGTATATTTATTTATTTATTGGATTTGTATGCCCCCCTCTCCGGAGACTCGGGGCGGCTAACAGTGACAATAAAACAGTATACAATAGTAATTTGGTATTAGAAATGATTAAAAATCCATTAATATAAAAACCAAACATACATATATACATACCATGCATAGAATTGTAAAGGCCTAGGGGGAAAGAGGATCTCAATTCCCCCATGCCTGGTGACAGAGGTGGGTTTTAAGTTTTTTTACAAAAGGCAAGGAGGGTGGGGGCAGTTCTAATCTCTTGGGGGAGTTGGTTCCAGAGGGCCGGGGCCACCACAGAGAAGACTCTTTCCCTGGGTCCTGCCAGGCGACATTGCTTAGTTGACAGGACCCAGAGAAGATCCACTCTGTGGGACCTAAGTGGTCACTGGGATTCGTGCAGCAGAAGGCGGTCCCTGAGGTAATCTGGTCCGATGCCATGAAGGGCTTTATAGGTCATAACCAACACTTTGAATTGTGACCGGAAACTGATCGGCAACCAATGCAGACTGCGGAGTTTTGGTGTAACGTGGGCATATTTGGGAAAGCAACTGCATTCTGCACGATCTGAAGTTTCCGAACATTTTTCAAAGGTAGCCTCATGTAGTGAGCGTTACAGTAGTCGAGCCTCAAGGTGATGAGGGCATGAGTGACCGTGAGCAGTATATGTGTTTATGTATGAGAGGGAAAGAGACAGAAAGAATGGGAGAGAGAGTGGGTGAGGGGAAGGGAGATTTAGAGGAGGGAAGAAAAGAGTGAGAAAGAGAATGTTCTTTCTGTCACAAAAAGGCACTGATCTGAATATCCACTTCTGATGGGGCTCAAAAGAGAATGTATACATGGCAAGTGTGATTCTCCATGTCTTTTCAGCTCCATCCTTTTCTTAGAAACTTCCAGGTTTACAATCTTTCTGTGGATGATGTTTATTTGGATGAGGCTGGAATTCCTGTCGCTGACTTTGATATCATGGACTGGGCAGTGTTTCCTAACAAGTCTTCGGCTGGGGTGAAAATAGGGACTATTGAAAAAGAAGTGTCTTCAGAGATCAAGTTCTCTATCGATGAGAGTGTCATCATATGGCCAACTTCCTTTAACCAGGTAAACAGTTCTGCCTGTTTGTGGATATTATTATGTGTCCATTCTTATCTATCCATCTGCTTTTGTATCAGTCTTTTCACTTTGATGCAGTCTCTATGCTAATGAAAAAAAACTGGTGGAAGGAGACGCTATTGTTCAGGGATGAAATCCAGCAGATTCTGACAGGTTCTGGAGAGCCAGTAGCGAAAATTTTGAGTAGTTCGAAGAACTGGCAAATACCACCTCTGGCTGGCCGCAAAGTGGGGAGGGAATGGGGATTTTGCAGTATCCTACCTCTGCCATACCCACCAAGCCAGAAGCAGTAGTAAAAAAATGGATTTCACCACTGCTATTATTTCTCCTAGATGTCTCCTGGATTGCTAACTGTGGAAATGCTAGCATTGTTCTAGGTTAGCATTTTGGCTAGTTCAATGATGCTTGTTCCTTGTAAGGAAGCTAAGGAACTATACAAAACCCTTCCCTCAGGTCAGGTAACTCAGTACAGTCCTTAGTGCTCTATCAGCATGGTTGTTTACAGATATTTTACTACCCAGCTTTATAGCATTCTCGGTGCAATGATAATAGCATAGATGATGTTATCTAATCCGGTAGTGAAATGTCTACAAGGAAACAACCATATCAGAGGACACCAAGGACCCAACATTCCAACCTTGAACTACACATATTTATTCTACTGGATTTATTTATTTATTTATTTATTTGTTTGTTTGTTTGTTTGTTTGTTTATTTGTTTATTCATTTATTTGTTTATTTATTTGTTTATTTATTTGTTCGTTCATTCATTCATTCATTCATTCATTCATTTATTTATTTATTTATTTATTGGATTTGTATGCTGCCCCTCTCCGCAGACTCCATGCTTGTTCAAATTGCAAATTCAGAATAGAGCTGGAAGGGACCTTGTAGATCTCCCAGTCCAATTCCCTGCTCAGGCGAGAGACCCTATACTAGTGATGGTGACCCTTTTTGACAATGACTGCTCAAACCAGAATTTGCATGCATGCGTGCATGCATTCTGGAATGCCGGAAACCCAAAGGCCAGAAACTGAAAGACCAGGCAAGCATGCACTAGCCAGCTGGTCTTTGGGTTTCTGGCACTCTGGCACATGTGAAGACCAGTTGGCCAGCATGAATGCTTGTGTCAGAAACCAAAAGACCAGCTGGCAATGGCACATGTGCCCACAAACAGGGTTGTGCATGCTATCTCTGGTATGCATGCCATAGGTTTGCCACCACAGCCTTATACCATTCAAAAATGTGGCTGTCAGTCTCTTCTTTAATATTTTTTATTGATGAAGCACTCATTTTTGAAGACAGGCTCTTCCATTAATTGTTCTCTCTGTTAGGAAGTTTCTTCTTAATTCTAGGTTACTTCTCTCCTTGATTAGTTTCCATCCATTGTTTCTTGTCCTGCCCTCTGGTGCTTTAGAAAATAAGTTAGAAACATAGAAACATAGAAGACTGACGGCAGAAAAAGACCTCATGGTCCATCTAGTCTGCCCTTATACTATTTCCTGTATTTTATCTTACAATGGATATATGTTTATCCCAGGCATGTTTAAATTCAGTTACTGTGGATTTAACAACTACGTCTGCTGGAAGTTTGTTCCAAGGATCTACTACTCTTTCAGTAAAATAATATTTTCTCATGTTGCCTTTGATCTTTCCCCCAACTAACTTCAGATTGTGTCCCCTTGTTCTTGTGTTCACTTTCCTATTAAAAACACTTCCCTCCTGAACCTTATTTAACCCTTTAACATATTTAAATGTTTCGATCATGTCTCCCCTTTTCCTTCTGTCCTCCAGACTATACAGATTGAGTTCATTAAGTCTTTCCTGATACGTTTTATACTTACGACCTTCCACCATTCTTGTAGCCCGTCTTTGAACCCGTTCAATTTTGTCAATATCTTTTTGTAGGTGAGGTCTCCAGAACTGAACACAGTACTGTATTCCAAATGTGGTCTCACCAGCGCTCTATATAAGGGGATCACAATCTCCCTCTTCCTGCTTGTTATACCTCTAGCTATGCAGCCAAGCATCCTACTTGCTTTTCCTACTGCCCGACCACACTGCTCACCCATTTTGAGACTGTCAGAAATCACTACCCCTAAATCCTTCTCTTCTGAAGTTTTTGCTAACACAGAACTGCCAATGCAATCCTCAGATTAAGGATTCCTTTTCCCCAAGTGCATTATTTTACATTTGGAAACATTAAACTGCAGTTTCCATTGCTTTGACCATTTATCTAGTAAAGCTAAATCATTTACCATATTACAAGTTTACCACCTCTTCTATCTGGCAGCCCCTCAAATACTGGAATACTGTTATCATTTCCCCCCTGATCTTTCCTTTCTCTAGAATAGCCAAAACCAAATCCTGCAAACTGTTCTTCATATGTTTTAGTCTCCAGGTCTTTAATCTGAATTGCTGTTCTCTGCACTTTTTCCAAAATCGCAACCTTTTTTTTTGTATTTTGGTGACCAAAACCTAATCTTTACTTGTACCTTTGGTTGTTCCTGCCCAGGTGCAAAACCTTGCTTACCTTCACATTAAATTTTATTTTGTTGGATAGGGCTCATTGTTCAAGTCTGCCAAGATCCTTTTGGATGCTGAGCTTGTCTTCTGGGGTGTTGGCTATTACTGGCAGTTTAGTGTCATCTGCAAATTTGATGAATTTCCCTTCTATTCCTTGATCTAAGTCATTTATAAAGGTATTGAAGAGTACAGGGCCTACCCCACTGCTTACTTTCTTCCAAATAGATGTAGCACTATTACTTGTACTACTTGTTGAGTATGGTTGATCAGACAGTTAAAAATCCATCTAGTGATAATGCTGTCTATTTCACATTTTTAAGCTCACAAGAAGTAGGTTGTGGTCTACTTTGTTGAATATCTTTCTGAGATCTAAATATATTATATCCATACCATTTCATGGTCTACAAACAGAAGCCTAAAAATGTTTGGACAGGAGAGCCAGTAGTCTTTCATATGCTGCAGAAATCACCCAAACAGAAATATTTTCATTATGTTTGAGAAAAGATCTTAAAAGTAACTTCTGAGCTCATGAAGTTATCTTTGCACTGACTTCCACTTTTAAAATGAATTCCCTAAACCGTACATTACTTTCTGTTTAGAAGGCACCTTTTTCCAGGTGTACAAAAAGTTGTCTCCCAGGATACACCAAGCTCACAAGAGAAGGTGAACCGGTGTGCTGCTATTACTGTTCTCCATGCATGGAAGGAACAATCTCTAGGCAGGAAGGTAGGTGGCTCAAGGATAATTAAAAAAGGTACACCAGCCTCTTATTCTAGAGACACATATAATAACCAAGTTTTAATATCCTATACCAGTATGCTGCCTCCATACTCAGGAAACAAGTGCCCAATCGTAACACACCTTAGTAGGTGTGGATGCTGGGAAATATTTAATGAGTTTTTTGAAGATTCAGGAGGCAAATTAAATTGAACACATGTACACTGAAAGAGGATTTGTAAGACTTGAAGGACAGAAGAAGAAAAGATAAATAAGACCTTAAAATGTGGACAGTTAAAAAGGTGTACATTGGAAATTATAAAAATGGAAAAGCACGAATTAATAGAAAATTTGGGGACTTGGAGGGATAGCTTTGGGATTGACCAAATCTTATTAAAAAGTGATCTTTTCCAGAGTTTTTAGTTATTGGGATATTGGGACATTAGACGTATATTAACTTGTTACAAAATGATCCAGCAGGAGACAATAAAGTTCTATGAAGTTCTATTTCTATCTAGAAATAACAACAAAGAATTATAAGACATTGATGGGAATATTTAAAAATAAAGATATGAAAGTAGAAGGCTCTCAACAAATGGTGGGAAAAGATGAATATAACATACAGGAAGACAGCTGAGAAATTAGAAGGAGTGGTAGAAGGGTCAAAGCAAAATAAAATGTCCAAAAATGTTGTGGAACACTGGCTGATAAACTGGATACTATATTATCTATTGATACACAAAATAATATATTATAATGAGCACATTAAGGCTATGAATTGGAAGAGATACATTCTGTATATGTAATTGTATTATTTCTGTGAGCACTGTGTGAAAAATATGTTAACACAATAATTACAATGTCAACAAAAATGTTGGTTGTTAAAGAAAAATTGTAAATAAAACATATAGAAAAAAAGTAGGGATTTACCATGGTGAAACATTAAAAAGTAATATTGAAAAAGATGGGAAAACCTAGAGAGATGACAGAATTTGAAACATTTATATAAATCCAAGGTCAACTATAAATATTTTTTGAAATAGGACATGGAGATGGAACAAATAAACAACTGTATGATAAGAATTCAGAGAATTTAATGCATCATAATTTTCAGAAAAAAAATAAACAAAAATAGAATTGAAACACCAAATATTTTTTGAGGTATTATTCTACAAATCTGATACAGAATTGGAACAACACATTTTGTCAGTGATTGCCACATTGGAAGGTGAAATTAGAGAATTTGCCACAATGGTAAAATTTAAAATATCTAAAAATAAATATGACAGAAGTAGCAAGAATGGCTGCCATCCATGCCACACTTGACACAGAGAATTTAGAACGTTAGAAGATGGTTTCTGGAAAGATAGTTTTTCACTTGGTAAATAAAGAAGAAGGGTTGGTGGCAATGTTTTTCTATAATCATTTTCTACTTTATTCATGCTTAATAACTATATCTTTATGTGCTATTTCATTGTCAATATCCATATAAATCATTTCCCTCTAAAGTTCATTATTCTAATGGTAAATATATTTTTATGTTTTTTAAAAAATGCAATGAAGGAGCAAAGAACAGCTTCACTAGACAGTGTATCCACACCCTGCCCCTAGTCAGTTGGTCATGAGGTGTAAAATGTTACTGAATCAGTAGATAAAAGGCAATTCATGTTTTACAGATGCAGCACATTGTGAAAAGTGTCCAGATGAACAACATTCCAACAAGAAGCGAGATCAGTGTGTCCCCAAAGTCACAACTTTTCTGTCCTACAAAGAAATGTTAGGTCTTATGCTGGCTATCACAGCCTTATTTTTGTCTCTAATCACTGCCTTAGTTCTGGGAATCTTCATTAAATACCGAGAAACCCCCATAGTCAAAGCCAACAACAGGGATCTCACCTACATTCTCCTGGTTTCTCTCCTGCTTTCCTTTTTGACCTCCCTTCTATTCATTGGTCAGCCCCATAAAGTGACTTGCCTTCTTCAACAAATCACCTTCAGTGTGGTTTTCTCAGTTGCTGTCTCTTCCTTGCTGGCCAAGACAATCATGGTGGTGGTAGCATTTTTGGCCACAAAACCAGGCAGCAGGATGAGGAAATGGTTGGGGAAAAGTCTGGCCAACTCCATTGTCTTGTCCTGTTCTGGAGTTCAGGTGGGCATCTGCCTTACATGGTTGGGAATCTCTCCCCCATTTCCACATTGTGACTTACATTCTGAACCAAGAGAGATCCTCCTGCAATGTAACGAAGGTTCAGTCATCATGTTCTATACTGCCCTTGGCTACATGGGTTTTTTGGCTGCCATCTGCTTCTTTGTGGCTTTCCTGGCCCGCAAGCTTCCGGGGACTTTCAATGAAGCCAAGTGGATCACTTTCAGCATGCTGGTTTTCTGCAGTGTTTGGATCTCCTTTGTCCCGACCTACTTGAGCACCAAAGGGAAATACATGGTGGCTGTGCAGATCTTTTCCATCCTGGCCTCCAGCATTGGTTTACTGGGGTGTATTTTTCTCCCCAAATGTTACATCATTATTCTGAGACCTGATATAAACACTAAGGGCCATCTAATAACGAAAAACAACGAGGGATCTTGATTTTCAAAGTTATTTGTTGCCCAAATTATTTTTAAGATAAAATAGGATAGTTGGAAGTAAAAGCTTTGTTATAGATTTCTTTGTTTTATATATTCTAAAACCTTTTTCTCTCACATGAAGTCTCAATTATGACTAATATAATAAGATATAATAGAGATGTATAAGAGGTCATTTCCTTTTGAATTATTAAAAGCAAAATTTAAATATATTAGAAAGCATTATAGAAACACGTTTGCTTCATTTGATGTTTAGAAGATATGACAATTGTTTGCTAATCTTTATGAAGTTGTGATGAGTTTAGGGTTTTTTTTTCATGTCCTATTGTTATGGATTGAAGTTTTCTTCCTCTGCCTGGGTAATTATTTATTTTATGCCACCACTTATTCCCCCCCCAATCAATTGGGACAATCTGATAATTGATTTGGGGATGGGGAAGTGTGCTAGCATACAGAAGGTTATTTATATTTGTTCAACCAATGTGGAACTTTCTTCTAATCCAAATTCTCTTAATATCCTTTCAGTAAAGAGCACAAATAAATAAGAACAGAGTAATGCTGTCTTGTCTCACTTCTTTACCGTCATGGAATTATTTCATTTTGCCCTATCCTATCGTGTTCAGAGTCTGGCTTCTTGTGCTGTGTGTAAGTTTCTCATGAGGACTATTTGATAGTGTATTATTCTCATTTCTCTAAAACATTCTACATCTCAATATAGTTTATTTCTTTTAATTACTTTTTTATTTTAAAAGATGCTTATGGCCACCCATCTTAAGATAATTCTGCCTAACTTGCAACCATAAAACTGCACATGTAATATTGTATTATATTCTGGAATAAGATAACTAGCCTAAAATAACTAGCTTAAGGGACTTCATTTTAAAAATTTGTTTGTTTGTTTGTTTGTTTGTTTGTTTGTTTGTTTGTTTGTTTGTTTATTTATTTATTTATTTATTTATTTATTTATTTATTTGTATGCTGCCCCTCTCCGGAGACTCGGGGCGGCTAACAGCAACAACAAGACAGCGTATAACAATAATCCAATACTAAACACAATTAAACCCCATTATAATAAAAAGCCAAACATACATACAGACATACCATGCATAAACTTGTAAAGGCCTAGGGAGAAAGGGTATCTCAATTCCCCCATGCCTGGTGGCAGAGGTGGGTTTTAAGTAGCTTACGAAAGGCAAAAATGGACTGGTTATGCTTAAGAGGTCTCTTGCTTATTGCCAGCATGCTCATTGAACTATGCAGCCCTTTTCTCCAACTGCCAATATATTCAAATTGACCATTTGAATCAGAGATGGGTTTCTACCAGTTCTAACTGGTTCTTTAGAATCGTTTGTAGTTCAGCAATGATATCACAGAGAAGGTTCTGTTAATGTCTCTGTGGGCACCACCATTTTTTATTTTGCTTCTGCTGCAGACAATTGCATGCACATGAAGTGAGTGTGCACGCACACTGCAATCCTGACCAAACTAGCAGCAAAAGGATCCAGAACCCATCCCTGATTTTAATCTATTATTAGATAGGCTTTCCTTACACAAAGGATAAAGATTTATTTCAAATAAGATCAGTTAAAAGAGCTGCCACAAGAGAAATATACAGTATGTTTCACAGTGTCATAGCCACTGTCATAGCCACGTAGTCATAGATCCTGGAAAAGATAATGAAGTAATAAATCAATTTATTTATTTATTTATTTATTAATCAGATTTGTATGCCGCCCCTCTCCGCAGACTCGGGGCGTCTCACAGCAATAATAATACAATGTAAACAAATCTAATATTTAAGTTAATTTAAAACCCCAATTTAAAAACCAATCATGCATACTAGCATACCATGCATAAATTTTATAAGCCGAGGGGGAGAGAAAGTATCAATTCCCCCATGCCTGACGACAGAGGTGGGTTTTAAGGAGCTTGCGAATGGCAAGGAGGGTGGGGGCAACTCTGATATCCGGGGGGAATTGGTTCCAAAGGGTCGGGGCCGCCACAGAGAAGGCTCTTCCCCTGGGTCCCGCCAAACAACATTGTTTAGTTGATGGGACCCGGAGAAGACCAACTGTGTGGGACCTAACTGGTCCCTGGGATTCGTGCGGCAGAAGGCGGTCCCGGAGATATTCTGGTCCGGTGCCATGAAGGGCTTTATAGGTCATAACCAACACTTTTAATTGTGACCGGAAACTAATCGGCAACCAATGCAGACTGCGGAGTGTTGGTGTGACATGGGCGTATTTAGGAAAGCAAATGATAGCTCTCGCAGCTGCATTCTGCATGATCTGAAGTTTCCGAACACTTTTCAAAGGTAGCCCCATGTAGAGTGTATTACAGTAGTCGAGCCTCGAGGTGATGAGGGCATGAGTGACTGTGAGCAGTGACTCCCGGTGCAAATAGGGCCGCAACTGGTGCACCAGGCGAACCTGGGCAAACGCCCCCCTCGCCACAGCTGAAAGATGTTTCTCTAATGTGAGCTGTGGATCGAGGAGGACGCCCAAGTTGCGGACCCTCTCTGTGGGGGTTAGTGATTTCCCCCCCAGGGTAATGGATGGACAGATGGAAATGTCCTTGGGAGGCAAAACCCACAGCCACTCCGTCTTATCAGGGTTGAGTTTGAGTCTGTTGACACCCATCCAGACCCCAACAGCCTCCAGGCACCGGCACATCACTTCCACTGCTTCGCTGCCTGGACAAGGGGTGGAGATATAAAGCTGGATATCATCTGCATATTGATGATACCTCACCCCATGCCCTTGGATGATCTCACCCAGCGGTTTCATTAACACCTAGTGGAAAATAAAGTTATAACCAGAAGCCTACATGGGTTTGTCAAAACAGTTTATGTAGACAAATCTTATTGCATTCTTTGACAAATTGCCTAAATTAATGTACTGGTGAAATACTGTAGACCAGGGATCACCAACGTTTTTGACCTCAGAATGACTAAATTCATAATTTTGAATTCTGCAGACCACTAATATGATCTGCCTAATGATCGGCTTATTGGGCATGGTTCGGTAGTCATGTGACTTGGTGGGCATGGTCAACTCAAAGTCACTCATGTTGAGAAGCACCTCGCTGACCTCTACTTGCCCTTCCCCTCCTATTCCCTCTTCTCCCGTCCACCCAGGTTCTTTAGTGCCCCAAAAAGATGCAATTGTTGTGGAGCTAAGCAGCCACCATGAGGAAGCACTGGAAAAACAGCTGGCTCGGTTCAAATTGAATTTGATCAAGAAGGAGGCTCAGCAGAAGCCTCTCACTTAGGACTATGAATATAGGCTTTCCAAGCAGAGGGAAGAGCTGCGGGAATACAAGACCAGGTACTGCTGCCTAGAGGCTCATTGGGCTGAGATGGTCACCCAGTTTCAGGATGATGAACTAGTCCCCCTGCAACAAGGCCATCTAGTTCTTCACCACCAGTGGCACTTCCCTCCAGCCTTTGGCCAAAGCCCCATACCAAGGAGCTGAAGAAGATCCCAAGTTGAGATTTCTGCCCCTCTGACCCACACAAAAATACCCTCTCCGCAGCAACACAAATATTAATTGCACATATCCAGCCCAGAGGCCTTAGTTTGAGGATCTCTTATTTATTGCATTATAAAAAATGCAAATAATTTTTCTCTGGACCACCAAAATCTTTTTTGTAAACTACCAGTGGTCCGTGGAGGGTCCAGTTGGTAGCTACTGCTGTAGACATAATTTTCTGGGACTTTAGAAAGGCATTTGATAAAGCACACTACAATCTTCTACTTGGTAAGGTAGAAAAATGTGGGTTACACATCATCACCACCAGATGGATGAATAACTGACTGATCAACACACTCAATATGTAATGCTTAATGGAACTACATCTACATGGGGAGAAGCATGCAATGGGATACCTCAAGGTTCTGTTTTAGGTTCATCACTCTTCGACATCTTCAGAAATCATTTAGATTAGGGGATAGAAGGAGAACCCATCAAAGTTTTAGATGACACCAAAATGGCTGGAATAGCCAACAGATCCTCTCCAGTGAAGGGCTACTAAATGCTTTACTACCACACTGGGCGTGGCTTATGCAGGATGCTCTGCCTTTTCTTTCAACATATTTCAGTGCAAATTGGGTGCTCTGGGGTGGGGCTCCATTTTTGCTACCCCACTACACCCCTCCCCGGTCCGGGCAGCAGCACACCCCTGGATGGAGAAGCTGCACAGGCTCGCCGGGGCTGCTGAGGATCAAGTGGAGGGAGGCGAAACGGTGGCCGGATTAGGACTCGGGGGAGCAACTTCAAAGGGCCACCACTTTTTTGGTCAGGGAGACAAAAGAGAGTGTGTGGCTGTCCCCACGGGTTCCGGAGAAGGAGGAGGAGGAGGAGGAGGAAGGGGGCATCTCACCCAGCCACTGGAAAGCAAAGGGAAAATCCCAGGTGCTTAGGCCAGCAACAGTGCCTCCAGTTGGCAGTCTGGAGGCAGGAAATCCCAGCGGGGCAGCAAGTAAATTGGAAATCCCCGCAGAGGCAGTCACAAGGCAAGGGAATCCCTGCGGCAGTAAGAGAGCACACGTGCAGCAAGAGAGTCGACACACCCGGGCTCAAGTTCATAAAGTGAAAATGGTTCTTAAGAAGGGGCAAACAAATCTTAAACACCAGGTTTGTATTTCAAAAAGTTCGTATGAAGAGGTGTTCATAAGAAGAGGTACCACTGTAGTTTGTCATGAACCACTGAGTCAAAGGTTTTACAGAAGTCAATGGAAATTGCATCTATTGATTTGACCTGATCATGATGTGTAGTCCATATGTTTTTGCAGTGAAGGAGTTGCAGGTAAAAAGATATTTTTTGTCTGAAAGCAAATTGTTTGCTAGAGAGTAGATTGTTAGTTTCTAGGTGGGTTAGACAACACAATTCAGCCAACACAGTCCTATGATGCATGTGTGTGTGTGTGTGTGTGTGTGTGTGTGAGATATATATATATATGTGATCTTATGTGATCTCACATTCCTACGCAACTGCAGGGACAAAAGAATAATTCCCAAATACTTCCAACTAAAATTCCACCCAAAAACCCCAACCATTGAGAGGATCCTAAAAAAGAACTGAATTAGCCCTAATCAGAAATGAACTCCATAAAAAAAGATTCATACTTGATGAAATCAACAAAAGTCTACTCTCTCTTCACCTTAAAATCAGCAACCAATTACACCCTATACTCTGGGATAAATTCAAACAGAATGGAGAGCAGAAACAGAAACCCAATATAAGACAGACACACATAATAAAAAACTCCAAAAACTAGAAATACAGCAGAAACCCAGCCCTCCACAACAACTTATGACCAAAACAGTACATAACATATCAGACAGGATACTCACCACTACGGAAACCAATATTCTTTCAAAAGGATTCAATTTTGCAATAACCCCAAAACGTATACCAACTGAAAACATCATATGTGGAATTGAAACAAATCTAAATAAAATAAACCCAGATACAGCCAACAAAATCAGACTTAAAGTCACTAACATTCTCTGCTCTAGTAAACCTCCTAAAAGCAACATACAAAAGGAGGAAAGAGATGCACTTATCAATTTGAAGAAAGACAATCATATAACCATCCTCCCAGCTGACAAAGGAAACTCCACAATAGTGATGAATACAGCAGACTACAAAGAAAAAATGACAACTCTACTACAAAACCCAGCCTACAAATTCCTAAGCACAGATCCTACCACCTACCTAGAAAAAACTACCAAATCCAAAATCAAGGCCTCTCCCATCAGCGAAGAAATCCAGCAAAAAATCATCCCCAGAGAAAAATCTTCCATATGTCCAAAACTCTATGGCCTTCCAAAAATACACAAGGAAGGAATACCTCTCAGACCAATAGTCAGTTCTATAGGCTCCCCTCTACAAAACCTTGCCAAATTTTTAGCCAAATACCTTCAACCATATACAGAAACTATTACCTCACATGTTCAAAATTCATTCCACTTTATACAAATAATCAAAAAACAAAACCTACAACCCGATGACCTACTTGTGAGTTTTGATGTCGTGTCCCTTTTCACACAAATACCTATTAAAGAAGCCTTGACAGATATCCAGGACAAACACAAACCCCCCAAATATATCCTAGACCTTACCAACCACTGCCTATAATGAACAAAGATATAAACAGATAGAGGGAGCCCCCATGGGATCACCTCTCTCACCGGTCATCGCCAACCTCTATATGGAATATTTCGAAAATAATGCATTAGAGCAATCCAAATACAAACCTAAACTTTGGCTGAGATATGTTGATGATACCTTTGTAATTTGGCCACATGGTAAGGAAAAACTAGACAATTTCCTCACATATCTTAACAGCCTACAACCCAAAATACAGTTTACTATGGAAACAGAAATCAATGATCAACTTCCCTTTCTAGATGTACTGGTCTATTAAAAAACCCAATGGCAGCCTAGGACACACTATCTACCAAAAGAAAACCCATACCAACCGTTATCTAAATGCACACTCACACCACCACCCCGCACAAATCACCTCAGTGGCCAAAACTCTCATCACCAGAACCAAACGCTTAGCTGACCATGAGCACTTAAAAACTGAATTGAACAAACTCAAAGATGTATTAATTTCTAATGGATTCGAAGAGAAAACAATCACAAACCTAATCAAAAAAGAGACACCCCCCCCAAAAACAAGATCAAAAACAGGACAATGGTACCACCATCCTCTCTTACATCAAGAGCACCACAGACAAAATTAGTAAAATTCTGCACAAACATAACATCAAAACTTCATTTTGCACCAACCAAAAAATATCTAATATCCTAAGGAGCACCAAAGATAAAATCCAATTGGAATACCAAGGAATCTATGAAATCCCTTGCAAAACATGTGCAGCCACATACATTGGACAAACCAACCGAAGAGTAAGTGCACGCCTTGCAGAACATGTGAATGCAGTTAAAAAAGAAGAAAAGACTTCCTCCCTTGTCCAGCACATTAAAAAAACAGGGCACGAAATTGACTTTGAAAAAACTAAATTACTTCACAAAACAGAGAATTTATATAGAAGAATTGCTCTAGAAGCCATAGAAATTGAGAGGAGCCCCCTTTGTATAAATAAAAGAGATGACACGTCCCACCTACCAGAAATTTGGAAACCAGCCTTAAACAAAAACAAAAAAAAACCTCATAAAAATCACCATGTCAATCCTTCTAATAATTATGAATTTGGAATTTTGAAATTTGGAAACCAGCCTTAAACAAAAACACTTCATAAAAATCACCATGTCAATCCTTCTAATAATTATGATTACACCAACCAATCAGATCACTGAAACATAATCACCCAATCTATTTGCTACATTCAAACCAAATCTCCAGCCCCACACTATATACTAGGAAGAAATGACAGTTGCAAACATTCCATTTTACAACAGCACGAAGCTTGGAAACTTCAGCCTGATGATGGTGAATGTGATTTCGCCGAAAAGTCGCATAAACATGCAAAATATTACAGAGGGCAAAACCCGAACTCAGAACAATCTACATATATATATATATATATCCCTATAATATGTGTGTGTGTACGTTGACATAGACATATATGTGTATGTATGTATATATGTATGTATGATGTGCCATATGTGAAATGAATAAATTTGACCTTGATGTTTAGAGGTAACACTTTTCAGGAAAGTTCATCCTTCCATTTTAGCCTAGAGTAGGGATGCCAAACTTGTGGCCCATGGGCCTGATGAGTCACACGCTGGCCATGCCATTTTAGTGAAGGGAGGAAAGGCACGATAAGTCACATTACAACAATGTGATGACATGAATTTTACACCCCTGGCCTAAAGGAAGAGATGATACTATGGAGGACCTGACCCATAAGGGAAAAGAAAACAGCCAATTCCATAAGACACCAGAAGACATAGCAAAATGAACACATTTGGGATGGGTGCTTAATAGAGAGAGAATTTGGTTCCTGGACTCTTCTTCAGTATTTAACATTGTGTAAGGGTTCTATGGTAGTGTCATGAATCTGTACAGGCTTTTTAATGGTGTGAAGAAAATGCTGCCAAAGGTTCACAATTATAGGCAGGACTTCTTTTTTTCTTATTATCATTCTTGGATGTCCCAGGAAGGAAAGGGACATTATAGATCCCATTTCACTTCCCTAAAAAAAAAGATATTGGAACTCTAGTATTTCAAGAATAGGTTTCTTAAGTAAAGGATATAAAGCATTTCCTGAACTGTTATTTTTATGATGGTTAAATAAGAATTATGCCAATGAGTCATGAGTTTCCCTCTGCCCCCCTACCCCCATGTATATCAGTAAATAAAGTCATCTGGAGAATCAACTGTGATCCCTATAATTATCAAAATTATAATTATTTCTTTTTCTTTCCAGGGACTCCTCCTGATCGTTTTGAAACCTAGGGGTCGATACGTACTAACTCTCATCAATAGATTTGACTAATGTTTAATAATTCTGATAAAAGATCTGAAGATCTGGTTCAAAAAGACTTCAAGGATGACGAAGGCTTATGAGAGGAATCCCAAAGTTAGAATTGCGCAGATCATAAACTTAATGCTACTCTTTTAATGTGCCAGACTTCATTTTCATCTAACAGCGCATCTGAGTTCTTTGGCACAGAGAACTGTGTTTTTCCTTAGAGAGCTCTGAGACCAAAGACGGCAGTGCTTGTCTCAGAGAACTACAGAAGATCTCCAACACGACATCTAAAATACTGCTGCTCCTGCTTCTCCTGGTATCCCTCTTTCCCTGTGGCACAATGATGATCAAATGCCCACTGAGTGTGCGAAAAGAGAATGAATATTGATCAATTTTATCTTTCCTTCTTTTTAATATAGATGGTTCCCATTTTCCAATACCTGGTTTCAATCACCTTTCACTCTCTTCATTTGCTTTAAGGACAAAGTTTATGCTGAATGTGTAGAGTCATACAAAGTTTTTTCCCCTTGTGCACAGCAGTAAATCCCTCATACACACCACTCATCACAATAGATTTGACAAATATTTATGAACGCTTATTAAAAATATCTGAAAATGTGGTCCACAAGGACCTATGGAGAGCATATGTGAGACTGACTTCTTTGGGCAGGATACTGCAAGTTTGAATGTAATCTTGCTCATTTTATTTTCATCTTATCTTTATTAAAATGAAGTCAGTGTGCCTGAACTCTTTGGCAAGAGCATTTCCTGAAGCAGCTTTGAGACCATAGACAGTGGTGCCTGTCTCAGAGAACTACAAAAGATCTCCATTATGATATCTGAAATACTGCTGATGCTGCTTTTCCTGGCTTCCTTCTTTCCCTGTGGCACAATGGTGGTCAAATGTCAATTGAATGTGCAGAAAGAGGAAAGACATCAATTCAATTACTACAAGCCAGGAGATTTCCTGATTGACGCAATCATATCTACAACTAGCACTGTATTTCAACCATACATTTTCTTTAAACCTCCAATCAACAGATAAGCATTATGATTCATTGTATACTTTCATGACTTTAAAAAGTATATATTAATGGTTTCCCTTTTGTGATACAGGGTTCTTTCCCATCTTCATTGGAAAAGAGTTAAATTGGGGATGGGGTAGCTCTTTGCAAAATAACTCTCTGTGATGCCTGGGAGACTTATTACCTTGGCTCTTAGCTAAAATCAAACTATTCCATTTTATTTTCTCATTCTCTTCAATATTCTTCTCGATGGTGCACCTATTTTTCTATCTCTCTTGTCCATCTGTCAATTATCTATCTATCTATCTATCTATCTATCTATCTATCTATCTATCTATCTATCCATCCACCCATCCATCCACCCACCCACCCACCCATCCATCCATCCATCCATCCATTCATCATCTATCATCTATTTATCTCTTTATTTTTGTCTCTGTCTTTATCATCTCTATCTCTATATCTGTCTACTGCATCTCTATCTCTCAATTTGACTATTTCTCTCTTTCCTCTCACATCTTTTTCCTTCCTGGGCAAGTCTTCACATGACAGAATAGAGAGAATAGATTTTTTTTTTATTGGCAAGTGTGATTGGACACGCAAAGAATTTGTCTTTGGTGCATCTGCTCTCAGTGGACATAAAAGGATAGATAAGTTCATTGAGAACCATAAGATGCAATACCCAATGATAGTCTGGGTACAAATAAGCAATCAAATCCTATTCTGAAACAATGTAAATAACGAGGATACAATAAGAAAGTTACAGTCACAATCATTATTGGGAGGAGATGGGAATTGTTGACTCATAAGACAGCAATTCAATTGATCAGTTATAAATATCATAAAGAAATAACTTCAGGAAATATGATGTGATTTTATTAATTGAAGATGAAAACTCCACATTGAGATGAAACTAAATAAAGTCTCTTATCTTGCAGTATACAGAGTATGAGCTTCTGGCACGTCCTGCCATTCTTCTTTGCCATTCATGAGATCAACCAGAACCGAAAGCTCTTACCAAATATCACCCTGGGCTACAGCATTTATGAGAACTTTTTCAATTCAAGGATAACATACGAGGTCATGATAGATTTGCTTTCCATGGGGCAGGAGAATGTCCCAAATTATAGTTGTGGGAAGCAAAATAATCTGTTGCCTCTGCTTGAAGGGACTGATTCTGATCTCTTTAGTCAAATTTCCACCATGCTGAGCATCTACAAAATCCCACAGGTATGAATGAATACTGAATACTCACTCTGCAAATAGCCACCAAAAGAAATAGCAATAGCACTTAGACTTACATACCACTTAGCAGTGTTTTACAGCCATCTCTAAGCAGTTTACAGCGTCAGCCTATTGCTCCCAACAATATGGATCTTCATTTTACCCACCTAGGAAGGATGGAAGGATGAGACATACTTGAGCCTGGTGAAATTTAAACCGCCAAGCTGCAGGCACCTGGCAGCCAGCAGAAATGGTCTGCAGTACTGCATTCTAACCACTACACTACTGCGGCTCAAATGGTCAGATAATAAATAAAATGAGTGAGTCAATGGAGCTTAAAGAAGCCCTGAAATGATATCAGGCATTCAAATAATTATTTCTTCAATCTGGTATCCTTTTTTAAGCTAAATAAACCTTCATTCATAGTTCAACTGAAATGCTCTAAACCATCCTGCACATGAAATTTGCAACCTCTTTGCCAACCTTTCTTCTGCCACTTCTCGATGTCTTTCAATCAATATATTGGGAGGGAAAAACAATGTATCTATCAGAAGAGTCAGACAGTGAATGCGAGAGAGAATTGGGGCCTGGGGATACTCAGGAGGCTGAAGACCCTCCAAAGGTGATCATGTCAGAGTTAGAGGGAGATAAGATGGATCCTATTCTAGACGTCAGAGTTAGAAGAATGTGAGGGAGACAGGAGTATTTCCAGCAATGGAGATCATGTCATCACAGGTAGCATAGAAGAGGAGGAAAAAGAAAAGTTTGTTGCAGAATTGCAATGTTTGTTTCTGAGTAGAGAGAAATCTAAAAGCTAAAGTGTGTTTCAGTCTGCAACCTTACAAATATCTAGTCTTGGGAATCATTGTTTGTAACTGTTCACGTCAAGAGTTAATTGGTTGTAAATATGACCTTCTGTTGGACATTTATTATTAGTTGGATGCTGAATGCTTACGTCTTGGCAAGAAAGTGCCATTTCTTTGAGTTCTTCACAGTTTGCAGCATGCTGCTTTGTAAATAGCTTTTTGTATATATTAATTTGGAGTCGAGTTTTAATTGGGGCTTAATTGCTGCTAATTGATACAGCCAGTCAGAACACACCTGCCATAGGGAAGAAGAGGATTCTGTCCTTACAGTGCCACTCGCTAGCAGGACTCTTATTAGTGCATGTCCACCAACTTTATCATTATCAGTAGAATCTAAAGACCAATATAAAGACCAGTAGAATCTCAAGACTACCACTATCAAGAAAGTCCCCAAGGAAAAAAATGACTGTTTATTCTTGGAGATTTTAATGCCAGAGTCAGAACCGATTATAGGGAGACCACAGCTGTGATATAAGGATATCTGTAAGAGGGGTTTAAAGGCCTTGGCAATGGACATTAACAGCTGGGAAACCTTGACCTCTGATCATTCAGCTTGGAGGCTAACAATGCAGCATGGCCTTCTCCATTTCGAGGAGACACTTCGGCAGGCTGAGACAAAGAGGAAGTCCTGGAACTAGCGAATTCCAGAGGCCAGGCAGATGGATTTGGAAGGGATTGCCACTCTTGGATTAATCTTTTTAGCCACACTTGATGCTGTTCTAGGAACTGTCTCTAGAGCACGATATCATAGTCTTTCAAGACTGAAGGTTGCCAATGACTAATGTTAATGTTGGATTTTTTAAAAATTGCTTCTGTTGTTGATAACCAGAGTGGAATTTTTGCGTAATGTTAATTTTCGATTTTTATCCATGTTTGAAGTAGGGCTTTCCTGATAAGATGACTTTGAAAATATTTATGAATTTTGTATTTGTCATCCCATATTGTGGCATGCCATCTTACTTTTATATCATGCCCCACGAGTTAATATTCTTTTGTTTTCTAGCACTATGCAGTTCCCAACTAGGTAATGCCAAACCATCTTTCTTTAAAGTATTGTAGGGGCTTCAATTTGATACTAGGTTTCTTTCCTTGTCACATAAAATTTGACATCAGTTTATTTCAATTTTGGAAGAATGGCTTTTCTAAATTTCATGGAGCCACCTGAAACAAGAATACAATTTTTGGTAATATGTTCATTCTTATAACCAAAATCTGTTCCATTAGTAAAAGTTTTTAAATGTTTGAATTAATTTGTTGCAATTATCATCTTATATTGAGGAATACTTTGCCATCAATAATAACCCTAGGCATTTTATCTTTTTGACTATTTGCAAATTTGTTTCTTGTTCTAATTCTTATTTTAGTCATATTTTTAGTAATTATTTTGTTTTCATTTTTGTTTTTTTAGTCCTGCTTCATTACCAAATTCTATCTGGATTCACCCTCATTCTAATTAACAAGCATTCTAATGTTAAAATAAACAAAAGTGGTTAAAGAGGACATCCTTGTTTTATTCCTTATTTCCACATTATCGGTCAATTCACCATTTATTGTTATTCTGTCTTTTGTTTATCATACATTCTGTCAATTATTTTTAAGAATTTGTGACCAAATTTCACATGTTCCGATTGTAGTTTTATAAATTCCCAATTTATGTTGTCGAATGCCTTTTGGTCATCTAGGAAAATCAAAGCAAGTTGCTTCATAATATTCCAGTATGTTTAAATGATTATGTTGTGTTTGATTTGTCTATTAGGGAGAAAACCATTTTGATGCAAATATATGTATTTATTTAAAATCTTTTAAATTTCAGGGTAAGTATGATTATAGCTTCTGTCCAGGATGATGGAATTTTTGCTTTCTCTAATGTCTTGTTATTTGTTTCCAGGAAAATTTGTTCTATTGATTCTAGAGTATTTTTATAGACTTCCACTGGAATGCCATCAGGGCCAGGAGTTTTATTATTTTTTTGTTTTTTCAATATAATTTCTAATTTTGTCATAGCAATGTATTTACTTAACATCATCGTCAAATGCATGTAATTTATATTCTTCTTTAATTTTTAAGACTTTACTATCTGGATTTAGTATCTGAGCTGCCCCAAGTCTTTGGAGAAGGGTGGCATACAAATCTAAACAACAACAACAACCACAACAATAATAATAATAAGCCACCACAAACCTTTAGAGAGGGGCCACATATCAATCCAATAAATACATAAATTGGATTTTTTAGTTTTGCTCTTAAATATTTCTTAATTTCTTCCACTATACTGTCTTGTTTATTAATATATAAGCACTTAATTTTGTCCTTAAAAACAAAGCAATCAACCATCTTTTCTTAAATAGATCAATTATGGGATCATCAGCCACTTTCCACAGCAGAAACATAATTTCCCTTTTTTCTACCGAGTGACACCAAAACAAGAAGCTTCTCACTTGGCAATTGTCAAACTGCTCCTGCATTTCTGATGGACGTGGATTGGCCTCACTGCTCTGGACAATGAAAGTGGTGAAAAGTTCAGAAGAACTTTTATCCCAGCAGCCATAACAAAAGGGGTCTGTGTTGCCTTCTCAGAAAGCTTACCCATAGTTATTGAAGTGGGGAAGAACAAGAATGTCCATCAATACTTTAGCGACGCTAAAGTAAAATGTATTGTTTGTCAATTAAACTTTCAGGCCACATTAATACTAGCAGTAGTAATAAGAGAAATTGAAAATAGCAAAATCCTTTTTGGGGAAAAAGTATGGATTGCCACAGCTTTGTCTGATATAAGTGTGAGATTTTTTTACCGATTGCTTAATCTCCAGCATAACTATCTTTTATTATCCTTCACAACTCAGACAGAGAAAAAGACACACTATTATGATTTTGATTCACATTACTTTGCTACCGTGAATTTTGGGGAAGCGGCATTTCAGTGTTCTTATTCAAGCCCTTTGTTTTCGAAGAAAGTTTGGAATACATGCCTGCAAAAAGAGAGTTGGGAAACCCCACCCCAGGATCTGGTTGAAAAAATCCTGTCTGAAGATGGCTCCAGTATTTCCGCAACAATCCAGGTTCTGGCCTCGGTCCTCAGTGCTGCCTTTTCCTCCCAAATGAGTAAGACGAAGATGCGTGTTGGGAACGATCCAACACAACAGATAATGCAGCCATGGCAGGCAAGATTTCTATTACAAAATTCCACTAATAGTTTCCTTTCAGTTCTTAAATGTTATGTTAGATATAAGCAGGGATAGATGGGGATAAAGGGGAATTCTAATAACAACTATCAGTTTCTAATACCTTTTCTGGAGGTTTAGAGAGAAAGAGACAATTTTTGTTATTGAATCTTCTAGACCAGTGATTCCCAACCTTTTTTTTTTTTTTTTTTGCCATATCCCACCATTTGTTCTGTTACCAGGTTCTTAAGTAGAAAAGTTTGTAAGAAGCAGCAATTTTCCCCCTAGGACTCAATGTAAAAGCAAATAATTCATGCGATTGGGGAAACCACAGGGAGGATGGAGGCCCTGTTTCCTCCCAGGAGATTCCTACAGTGGCCCCACAGAGGATTCTCCCTGCCTTTTCTAGCCTTATTTCCTCCCAGGAGATTACTAGAGAAGCCCCATGGTGGCTTCTCCTTGCCTTTTCCGGTTACAGTTTTGGTGCCTTGAGTTTGTAAGTGGAAAATGGTTTTTGAGAAGAGGCAAAAAAGTCTTGAACACCTGGTTCTTATTGAGAAAAGTTTGTAAGTAGAGGCATTCTTAGATAGTGCTACCACTGTATTTGTGAAATAAATAAGTACCAGATGCCTCAGTAACCAGTGTATTCTATCTTAAACTCCAATATTGGTCTGATGTAGTAACGGCACTGAAAAAAGTGACTTATGACCAGTTTTCACAGTTATGACTATTGCAGAAGCCCCATGATCATATGATCAAACTTCAGATGCTTGGCAACTGGTTCATACATACAACCATTGCAGCGTCCCAGGGTCATGTGATCATTTTTTGCAACCTCCTGAAAAGCAAAGTCAATGGATAAGCCAGATTCACATAATAACCAGCATACTAACTTATCACTTGCAATGATTCACTTAACATCTGTGACAAGCAATGTGATAAATTGGGGTAACATTCACTTAACATATATTTTGGGTTCAATTGTGATCATAAGTCAAAATTACCTGTATTTGTGAAAAAAATAAGTATCAGACGCCACAGTAACCATTGTATTCTGTCTTAAATTCAAATATTGGTCTGATATTCAAGTCCAAGAGAGCTACAAATTCAGATGGGTGAAAGCATAAAAACCATGTCTGTTCCCTCTGAGGACTGAGTCTGAACTGGGGCTGAGATGGCAGATGGAGCTTCACAAATGATTGCAGACTCAGTCCTCATTCTGATTCAGAGATTGGCAGCTGCAGAATGCCTAATTGGGTGCAGCTCTGCAGCTCTGGAATGTGAGTGTGGAATCGAGTGAAATTATGCTTTCTGCACCTGTGCAAAATTGCACACAGGGACGCATGTCCAGGTGCATTTCAGTGATGTTATTTGCTTCTACTGGAAAGGTGATCCTAGATGTACCATCGGCAGCCTGCACCTGTCCACATTTCAAGGGATTATGGGTTCATTAAATTAAAAATTTCGTAAAACAGAGCAGGCAAAAGTAATGAACAGAAAAAAATATGTATATGTGTTTATGTATGAGAGTGAAAGAGAGAGAAAGAATGGGAGAGAGAGTGGGTGAGGGAAAGGGAGATTTAGAGAAGGAGGGAAGAAAAGAGTGAGAAAGAAAATGTTCTTTCTATCACAGCCAGACAGAGGCACTGAGCTGAATATCCACTTCTGACGGGGCTCAAAAGAGAATGTATACATGGCAAGTGTGATTCTCCGTGTCTTTTCAGCTCCATCCTTTTCTTAGAAACTTCCAGGTTTACAATCTTTCTGTGGATGATGTTTATTTGGATGAGGCTGGTATTCCTGTTGCTGACTTTGATATCATGGACTGGGCAGTGTTTCCTAACAAGTCTTCTGCTGGGGGTGAAAATAGGGAATATTAAAAAAGAAGAAGTGTCTTCAGAGATCAAGTTCTCTATTGATGAGAGTGTCATCATGTGGCCAACTTCTTTTAACCAGGTAACCAGATCTGCCTCTATGTGGATGTTATTTGTCCATTCCTATGTATCCATCTGCTTTTGTATCAGTCTCCCTACTTTGATGCAGTTTCTGTCCTAATGAAAAAAAACTGGTTGAAGGAGAGGCTATTGTTCAGGGGTGAAATCCAGCAGGTTGTGACAGGTTCTGGGGTGCCAGTAGCTGAAATTTTGAATATTTCAGAGAACTGGTAGTAGAATTTTGAGTAGTTTGAAGAATTGGCAAATACCACCGAAGTGGGAAGCCAATGGGGATTTTGCAGTATCCTTCCTCTGCCAAGCCCACTAGCACGCACTATGTCCACCAAGCCACACGCACAGAACCAGTAGTAAAAAAAAAGGATTTCATCAAAAGGTGTTCAGTTCTGGTCACCACACTTCAAAAAAGACATTGAAACTCTGGAGAAGGTGCAGAAAAGAGCAACCAAAATAATCAGGGGTCTAGAAACCAAGACTTAGGAAGAGGGGCTGCGGGAACTGGGCATGGATAGCCTAGAGAAAAGGAGGGCCAGAGAGGACATGATAGCAGTCTACAGGTATACAAGGGGTTGCCACAGAGAGGAGGGGATCACTTTATTCTCCAGTGCACTGGAGGGCCAGACGAGGAACAACAGCTGGAAGCTGACCAAGGAGAGATTCAACCTGGAAATAAGGAAGAACTTCCTGACGGTCAGAATGATCAACCAGTGGAACAACCTACCAGCAGACGTTGTGAACTCCAATACTCTGGACATTTTTAAAAGGAAATTGGACTGCCATTTGGCTAGGATGCTATTGGGTTCCTGCTTAGGCAGGGGGTGGACTTGATGACCCGCATGGTCCCTTCCAACTCTAACAACCAATCAACCAATCAACCAATCAACCAATCAACCAATCAGCCAATCAGCCAATCAGCCAATCAGCCAATCAGCCAATCAGCCAATCAGCCAATCAGCCAATCAGCCAATCAGCCAATCAGCCAATCAACCAATCAACCAATCAACCAATCAACCAATCAACCAATCAACCAATCAACCAATCAACCAATCAACCAATCAACCAATCAACCAATCAACCAATCAACCAATCAACCAATCAACCAATCAACCAATCAACCAATCAACCAATCAACCAATCAACCAATCAACCAATCAACCAATCAACCAATCAACCAATCAACCAATCAACCAATCAACCAATAAACAAAGAAACAAAGAAATAAACATACAAACAAATAAATAAATCACTGCTATTATTTCTCCTAGATGTCTCCTGGATTGCTAACTGTGGAAATGCTAGCATTGTTCTAGGTTAGCATTTTGGCTAGTCCAATGATGTTTGTTCCTTGTAAGGAAGCCAAGGAACCATACGATACCCTTGCATCCTGAGGAACTTACCTCAGAGCAGGTAACTCAGTAGTCCTTGGAGCTCTATCAGCATGATTGCTTACAGATATTTTATTATCCAGGTTGATAGCATTCTCAGTGCACTGATGATAGCATCATGTGCCATAGATTATGTTATCTAGTCCTATAATGAAATATCTACAAGGAAACAACCATATCAAAGTACACCAAGGACTCCACATTTCAACCTTGAACTACACATATTTATTCTGTTGGATCTTTTTCAGTGCTTGTTCAAATTGCAAATTCAGAATAGAGCTGGAGTTTCTTCCAGTCTAATTTCCTGCTCAAGTGAGAAACCCTATACAAGTGATGGTGACCCTTTTTGGCAATGAGCGCCCAAACCAGAATGTGCATGCATTCCGGAGTGCCGGAAAGCTGAAGACCAGGTGGCCAGCGTACAGGAATGCACTGGAAATCCAAAGACCGGAAACCCAAAGACCAGGCATGCATGCACCAGCCAACTGGTCTTCAGGTTTCTGGCACAAGACCAGTTGGCCAGCATGCATGCACATGACAGAAACCAAAAGACCACCTGGCAATGGCGCATGTGCCCACAAAGAGAGTTCTGTGTGCCACATCTGGCATGCATGCCATAGGTTAGTCATCACAGCTCTATACCATTCAAACATGTGGCTGTCAGTCTCTTCTTATTTTTTTTTATTGACGAAGCATCCATTTCTGAAGACAGCCTCTTCCATTAGGAAGTTTTTTCTTTAATTTCAGGTTGCTTCTCTCCTTGATTAGTTTTCATCCATTGTTTCTTGACCTGCCCTCTGGTGCTTTAGAAAATAAGTTGACCACCTCTTCTATCTAGCAGCCCCTCAAATCCAGAATGTAGCCGCGCGTGACATCATGGGTGTACCTTGGTACACCCATATAACACCTGTGCTCCATGAGCTGCACTGGCTACCCATTAGTCTCCGATCACAATTCAAGGTATTGGTTATCACCTATAAAGTTCTACATGGCTTAGGGCCAGACTATCTATGGGACCGTCTCCTGCTGCATACCTCCCAGAGACCAATAAAATCACACAGGGTTGGCCTCCTTCTGTCAACTAAGTAATCCAGGTTGGCAGGACTATGGGGGAAGGCCTTCTCTGTGGCCACCTCGGCTCTATGAAACCAACTCTCCCCCCATGTCCATACTGCTCCCACCCTACTGGCCTTCTGAAAGGCCACAAAGACCTGCGGAGCCATGAAACTTACATCTGTCGTGGCCAATTATACTTACCTGGATTGATTGAGTTATGGGTTTTTTAAATTGCGGTTTAAAGTTTTAGATTTTCCTTATTTGACTTTCTATTTCTTCTTTTTTATTGTATTGTATTTTTATATTGTAAGCTGCCCTGAGTCCTTCGGAATTGGGCAGCATAGAAGTCAAGCAAACAAACAAACAAACAAACAAACAAACACTGGAATAGTGTTATCAAGTCCCCCCTGATCCTTCTTTTCTCTAGACTAGCCAAACCCAAATCCTGCAAACTGTTCTTCATATGTTTTAGTCTCCAGACTTTTAATCTTCTTAATTGCTCTTCTCTGCATTTTTCCAAAATCACAACATCTTTTTTGTAATGTGGTGACCAGATGTAAAACCTTGATTATCTTCACATTAAATTTTATTTTGTTGGATAGGGCTCATTGTTCAAGCCTGCCCAAGGTCCTTTTGGATGCTGAGCTTGTCTTTTGAAGTGTTGGCTATTACTGCCAGTTTAGTGTCATCTGCAAATTTGATGAGTTTCCCTTCTACTCCCTGATCTAAGTCATTTATAAAGGTATTGAAGAGTACAGGGCCTTAGATGGAACCTTATGAAACCCCACTGCTTACTTTTTTCCATGTAAATGTTGCACCATTACTTGTACTACTTGTTGAGTATGGTTGATCAGACAAATCCATCAACTGATGATGCTGTCTAGCTCACATTTTTAAGCTTACAAGAAGTAGGTTGTGGTCTACTTTGCTAAATATCTTGCTGAGATCTAAGTATACTATATCCATACCATTTCATGGTCTACAAACAGAACCATACAAATGTTTTAACAGGAGAATCTTTGCTGCATTTTGAAAGGACTTTGAGATCATATGCTGCAGAAATCACCCAAACAGAAATATTTTCATTATGTTTGAGAAAAGGTCTTAAAAGTAACTTCTGAGTTCATGAACTCATCTTTGCATTGTCTTTCACTTTTAAAATGAATTCCCAAACCATACGTTTCCATAATTTTCATTCTGTTTAGAAGGCCCCTTTTTCTAGGTGTACAAAAAGTTGCCTCCCAGGATACACCAAGCTCACAAGAGAAGGTGAACCGGTGTGCTGCTATTAATGTTCTCCATGCACGGAAGGAACAATCTCTATGCAGGAAGGTAGGTGGTTCAAGGATAAAAATGATACAACAGCCTTCTGTTCTAGAGACAAATACAGCACGGAAACTGCTTTGGTCGTGCTGATGGATGATCTCTGGCAGGCCTGGGACAGGGGCTTGTCCTCTGTCCTGGTGCTTCTTGACCTTTCAGCAGCTTTTGATACCACCGACCATGGTAACCTTCGGCGCCGGCTGGAGGGGTTGGGAGTGGGAGGCACTTTACTGCAGTGGTTCTCCTCCTATCTCTCTGGTCGGTTGCAGTCGGTATTAGTGGGGAGTCAGAGGTCGACCTCTAGGTCTCTCCCTTGTGGGGTGCCTCAGGGGTCGGTCCTCTCCCCCCTGCAATTTAATGTCTACATGAAACCACTGGGTGAGATCATCCAAGGGCATGGGATGAGGTATCATCAGTACACTGATGATACCCAACTGTACATCTCCACCCCATGTCCAGTCAGTGAAGCAGTGGAAGTGATGTGTCAGTGCCTGGAGGCTGTTGGGGTCTGGATGGGTGTCAACAGACTCAAACTCAACTCTGACAAGATGGAGTGGCTGTGGGTTTTGCCTCCCAAGGACATTTCCATCTGTCCGTCCATTACCCTGTGGGGGGATTACTGACCCCCTCAGAGAGGGTTCACAACTTGGGCATCCTCCTCAATCCACAGCTAACACTAGAGCACCATCTTTCAGCTGTGGTGAGGAGGGCGTTTGCCTAGGTTCGCCTGGTGCACCAGTTGCGGCCCTATTTGGACCGAGAGTCACTGCTCACAGTCACTCACACCCTCGTCACCTCGAGGTTCGACTACTGCAACCCTCTCTACATGAGGTTTCCTTTGAAACTTCAGATTGTACAGAATGTGGCCACGAGAGCTATCGTGGGGCTTTCAAGATCTGCCCACATTTCACCAACACTCCGCGGTCTGCACTGGTTGCCGATCAGTTTCCAGTCACAATTCAAAGTGTTGGTAATGACCTATAAAGCCCTACATGACATCGGACCAAAATACCTCCGGGACAGCCTTCTGCTGCATGAATCCTAGCAGCCAATCAGGTCCCACATAGTTGGTCTTCTCCGGGTCCCATTGACTAAACAAGAACATTTGGCTGGACCCAGGGGATGAGCCTTCTATGTGGCGGCCCAGGCCCTCTGGAATCAACTCCCCCCAGAGATTCGAATTGCCCCGCACTCTTCCCGCCTTCCAAAAAATGTTGAAGACCTATCTATGTCGCCAGGCAAGGGGGGAATAACTATCTTTTCCTCCACCAACAACTTTTTTGACTGTAACATATGATAATGATGTGATTGTGTAGTAATGATCATTTTTAATATTTATGGGGTTTAAATTCTTTTTTAAACTTATATTGGATTTGTACTTTGTATATTGTGTTGTTGTTATGAGCCGCCCGAGTCTTTGGACAGGGTGGCATACAAATCTAATAAATTAAAATAAAATAAAATTATTCCAAAAAAGTAGGGTTTTACCATGGTGAAACAGTAAAAAGTAATATTGAAAAAGAAGGGAAAAGCTAGAGAGATGCCAGAATTCGAAACATGTATATAAATCCAAGGTCAACCATTAGGAAGCATATATAAATAATTTTTGAAATAAGACATGGAGATGGAACAAATAATCAACTGTATGATAAGAATTCTGAGAATTTAATGCATTAGAAAATTCAGAAAAAAAATTAAACAAACATAGAATTGAAACCCCAAATATTTTTCAAGTATAATTCTACAAATCTGATACAGAATTGGAACACCACATTTTGTCAGTGATTGTCACATTGGAAGGTGAAATTAGAGAATTTGCCACAATGGTAAAATTTAAAATATGTAAAAGTAAATACGACAGAAGTAACAAGAATGGCTTCCATCCATACCACACATGACACAGAGAATTTAGAACTTTGGAACATGGTTTCTGGAGAGATAGTTTTTTGCTTGGTAAATAAAGAAGAAGGGATGGCGGCAATGTTTTTCTATAATCATTTTCTATTTTATTCATGCTCAATAACTGTATCTTTATGTGTTATTTAATTGTCAATATCCAATGTAAATCATTTCCCTCTAAAGTTCATGATTCTAATGGTAAATATATTTTTATGTTTTTTAAAAATGCAATAAAGAAGCAAAGAACACCTTCACTAGACAGTGAATCTACACCCTGACTCTAGTCAGTTGGTCATGAGGTGTAAAATGTTACTGAATCACTAGATAAAAGGCAATTCATGTTTTACAGATGCAGCACACTGTGAAAAGTGTCCAGATGAACAACATTCCAACAAGAAGCAAGATCAGTGTATCCCCAAAGTCACAACTTTCCTGTCCTACAAAGAAACGTTAGGTCTTATGCTGGCTATCATAGCCTTATTTTTGTCTCTAATCACTGCCTTAGTTCTGGGAATCTTCATTAAATACCGAGAAACCCCCATAGTCAGAGCCAACAACCAGGATCTCACCTACATTCTCCTGGTCTCTCTCCTGCTTTCCTTTTTGACCTCCCTTCTATTCATTGGTCAGCCCCATAAAGTGACTTGTCTTCTTCAACAAATCACCTTCAGTGTGGTTTTCTCAGTTGCTGTCTCTTCCTTGCTGGCCAAGACAATCATGGTGGTGGTAGCATTTTTGGCCACAAAACCAGGCAGCAGGATGAGAAAATGGTTGGGGAAAAGTCTGGCCAACTCCATTGTCTTGTCCTGTTCTGGAGTTCAGGTGGGCATCTGCCTTACATGGTTGGGAATCTCTCCCCCATTTCCACATTGTGACTTACATTCTGAACCAAGAGAGATCCTCCTACAATGTAACGAAGGTTCAGTCATCATGTTCTATACTGCCCTTGGCTACATGGGTTTTTTGGCTGCCATCTGCTTCTTTGTGGCTTTCCTGGCCCGCAAGCTTCCAGGGACTTTCAATGAAGCCAAGTGGATCACTTTCAGCATGCTGGTTTTCTGCAGTGTTTGGATCTCCTTTGTCCCTACCTACTTGAGCACCAAAGGGAAATACATGGTGGCTGTGCAGATCTTTTCCATCCTGGCTTCCAGGGTTGGTTTACTGGGGTGTATTTTTCTCCCCAAATGTTACATCATTGTTCTGAGACCTGATATAAACACTAAGGGCCATCTAATAACGAAAAACAATGAGGGATCTTGATTTTCAAAGTTATTTGTTGCCCAAATTATTTTTAAGATAAAATAGGATAGTTGGAAGTAAAAGCTTTGTTATAGATTTCTTTGTTTTATATATTCTAAAACCTTTTTCTCTCACATGAAGTCTCAATTATGACTAATATAATAAGATATAATAGAGATGTATAAAAAGTCATTTTCTTTTGAATTAATTAAAAGCAAAATTTAAATATATTAGATAGCATTATAGAAACACATTTGCTTTATTTGATGTTTAGAAGATATGACAATTGTTTGCTAATCTTTATGAAGTTGTGATGAGTTTAGGGTTTTTTTTTCATGTCCTATTGTTATGGATTGAAGTTTTCTTCCTCTGCCTGGGTAATTACTTATTTTATGTCACCACTTATCCTCCCCCCCCCCCGAATCAATTGGGACAATCTGATAATTGATTTTGGGATGAGGGAGTGTGCTAGCATACAGAAGGTTATTTATATTTGTTCAACCAATGTGGAACTTTCTTCCAGTCCAAATTCTCTTAATATCCTTTCAGTAAAGAGCACGAATAAATAAGAACAGAGTAATGCTGTCTTGTCTCACTTCTTTACCATCATGGAATTATTTCATTTTGCCCTATCCTATCATGTTCAGAGTGTGGCTTCTTGTGCTGTGTGTAAGTTTCTCATGAGGACTATTTGATACTGTATGATTCTCATTTCTCTACGACATTCTACATCTCAATATAGTTTATTTCTTTTAATTACTTTTTTATTTTAAAAGATGGTTATGGCCATCCATCTTAAGATAATTCTGCCTAACTTGCAACCATAAAACTGCACATGTAATATTGTATTATATTCTGGAATAAGATAACTAGCCTAAGACAACTAGCTTAAGGGACTTCATTTAAAAATTTTATTTGTTTGTTTGTTTGTTTGTTTGTTTGTTTGTTTGTTCGTTCGTTCGTTCGTTCGTTCATTTATTTATTTATTTATTTATTTATTTATTTATTTATTTATTTATTGGATTTGTATGCTGCCCCTCTCCGGAGACTCGGGGCGGCTAACAGCAACAATAAGACAGCGTATAACAATAATCCAATACTAAAAACAATTAAAACCCATTATAATAAAAAGCCAAACATACATACAGACATTTATTTATTTATTTATTTATTTATTTATTTATTTATTTATTTATTTATTTATTTATTTATTTATTTATTTATTTATTTATTTATTTATTTATTTATTTATTTATTTATTTATTTATTTATTTATTTATTTATTTATTTATTTATTTATTTATTTATTTATTTATTTATTTATTTATTTATTTATTTATTTATTTATTTATTTATTTATTTATTAGATTTGTATGCCGCCCCTCTCCGAAGACTCGGGGCGGCTCACAACACGTGGAAACAAATCATAAATAATCTGACAAATTTAAAATATTTAAAGATTTAAAACAGACCCAATATACTAACAGACATACACACAAGCATACCATATATAAATTAAACATGCCCAGGGGGAGATGTTTCACTTCACCCATGCCTGACGGCAAAGGTGGGTTTTAAGGAGTTTACGGAAGGCAGGAATAGTAGGGGCAGTTCTAATCTCCGGGGGGAGTTGGTTCCAGAGGGCCAGTGCCGTCACAGAGAAGGCTCTTCCCCTGGGGCCCGCCAACCGACATTGTTTAGTTGACGGGACCCGGAGAAGGCCCACTCTGTGGGACCTAATCGGTCGCTGGGATTTGTGCGGCAGGAGGCGGTCTCGGAGATATTCTGGTCCAGTGCCATGAAGGGCTTTAAAGGTCATAACCAACACTTTGAATTGTGACCGGAAACTGATCGGCAGCCAATGCAGACTGCGGAGTGATGGTGAAACATGGGCATACCTAGGTAAGCCCATGACTGCTCTCGCAGCTGCATTCTGCACGATCTGAAGTTTCCGAACACTTTTCAAAGGTAGCCCCATGTAGAGAGCATTACAGTAGTCGAACCTCGAGGTGATGAGGGCATGAGTGACTGTGAGTAATGAGTCCCGGTCCAGATAGGGCCGCAACTGGTGCACCAGGCGAACCTGGGCAAACGCCCCCCTCGCCACAGCTGAGAGATGGTTTTCTAATGTGAGCTGTGGATCGAGGAGGTCGCCCAAGTTGTGGACCCTCTCTGAGGGGGTCAATAATTCCCCCCCCAGGGTGATGGACGGACAGATGGGATTGTCCTTGGGAGGCAAAACCCACAGCCACTCCATCTTATCCGGGTTGAGCTTGAGTCTAAAATTGCATAAAATTGTAAAGGCCTAGGGGGAAAGGGTATCTCAATTCCCCCATGCCTGGTGGCAGAGGTGGGTTTTAAGTAGCTTACAAAAGGCAAAAATGGACCGGTTATGCTTAAGAGGTCTCTTGCTTCTTGCCAGCATGCTCATTAAACTCTGCAGCCCTTTTCTCCAACTGCCCTTTAAATATATTCAAATTGACCATTGATGGGTTTCTACCAGTTCTAACTGGTTCTTTAGAATCGTTTGTAGTTCAGCAATAATATCACAGAGAAGGTTCTGTCAATGTTTCTGTGGGCACCACCATTTTTTATTTTGCTTCTGCTGCAGACAATTGCATGCACATGAAGTGGGTGAGCACGCACACTGCAATCCTGACCAAACTAGCAGCAAAAGGATCCAGAACCCATTCCTGATTTTAATCTATTATTAGATAGGCTTTCCTTACACAAATGATACATATTTATTTCACATAAGATCAATTAAAAGAGCTGCAACAAAATAAATATACAGTATGTTTCACAGTGTCATAGCCACTGTCATAGCCACATAGTCATAGATCCTGGAAAAGATGATGAAGTAATAAATCAATTAACACCTAGCGGAAAATAAAGTTATAACCAGAAGCCTACATGGGTTTGTCAAAACAGTTTATGTAGTCAAATCTTATTACATTCTTTGACAAATTGCCTAAATTAATGTACTGGTGAAATACTGCAGACCAGGGATCACCAACGTTTTTGATCTCAGAATGACTAAATTCATAATTTTGAATGGTGCAGACCACTAATATGATCTGCCTAATGATCGGCTTAGTGGGCATGGTTAGGTAGTCATGTGACTTGGTGGGCATGGTCAACTCGGTCACTCGTGTTGAGGAGCATCTCGCTGACCTCTACTTGCCCTTCCCCTCCTATCCCCTCTTTTTCCGTCCACCCACCACCCAGGTTCCTTAGTGCCCCCAAAAGATGCAATTGTTGTGAAGCTAAGCAGCCACCATGAGGAAGCACTGGCAAAATAGGTGGCTCAGTTCAAATTGAATTTGATCAAGAAGGAGGCTCAGCAGAAGCATCTCACTGAGGTCTATGAATATAGGCTTTCCAAGCAGAGGGAAGAGCTGCAGGAGTGCAAGACCAGGTACTGGTGCCTAGAGGCTCATTGGGCTGAGATGGTCACCCAGTTTCAGGATGATGAACTAGTCGCCCTGGAACAAGGCCATCTGGTTCTTCACCACCAGTGGCACTTCCCTCCAGCCTTTGCCTAAAGCCCCACACCAGGGAGCTGAAGAAGACCCCAGGTTGTGATTTCTGCCCCTCTGATCCATACAAAAATACCCTCTCCGCAGCAACACAAATATTAATTGCACATATCCAGCCCAGAGGCCTTAGTTTGAGGATCTCTTATTTATTGCATTATAAAAATGCAAATAATTTTTCTGTG
The DNA here is from genome assembly GCF_031021105.1 of Erythrolamprus reginae. Lineage (NCBI taxonomy): Eukaryota > Metazoa > Chordata > Lepidosauria > Squamata > Dipsadidae > Erythrolamprus > Erythrolamprus reginae. The sequence goes on along the minus strand of NC_091951.1, from coordinate 36,306,124 downwards.
GACCACCAATTTTTTTTTTTGTAAACTACCAGTGGTCCATGGAGCGTCCAGTTGGTGCCCACTGCTGTAGACATAATTTTCTGGAACTTTAGAAAGGCATTTGATAAAACAGACCACAATCTTCTACTTGGTAAGGTAGAAAAATGTGGGTGACACATCATCACCATCAGATGGATGAATAAGTGACTGATCAACACACTCAATATGTAATGCTTAATGGAACTACATCAACATGGGGAGAAGCATGCAATAGGATACCTCAAGGTTCTCTTTTAGGTTCATCACTCTTCGACATCTTCAGAAATGATTTAGATTAGGGGATAGAAGGAGAACCCCTCAAAGTTTTAGATGACACCAAAATGGCTGGAATAGCCAACGGTCTACAAGATAGGCTGAAGATCCAGAAATATCTCCAGGCATGAACATAGGATCCTCTCCAGTGAAGGGCTACTAAATGTTTTACTACCACACTGTGCAAATTGGGTGCAAATTGGGTGCTCTTGGGTGGGGCTCCATTTTTGCTACCCCACTGCATCCCCCCCCCCGGTGGATGGATGGATGGATGGATGGATAGATAGATAGATAGATAGATAGATAGATAGATAGATAGATAGATAGCCCCCACCTGGGTTTCCTGAGGGCCAGCCCATTGCCAGCCCAGCGCACCCCAAAAACATGCTCAGTCGGGAGGGCAAACAGCTCCGGGAAAGATGGGGAGGGCCCCCCCCCATCCACACACGCACCCCTTGAGGGAAACATGAGGCTGTGAAGCTGCGTGAGGCAGGGATGGGAGGCAGCTTCTGAGGAGAAGGTTGAAATGATGAGGGGGAAAGAAGAAAGAAAGAGACCCATATTCACCCATTCTTCAGCCACTCTCTTGGCCTCAGGCAAAGCTGCTGGGCACGTCCAGGGGGTGGTAGAGCCTAGCATCCCTATCTCAGAGGTCTTGAGGAGAGGCGCTGCCTCAGCCCGGAGAAAAAGGCGGTGGTGGTGCCTCTGAGGACAAATTTGGTGGTGGGGCGGGGGGAGAGGGGAGGGCCTGGATCGGCTCTCAACCTCCTCCTCCATTGGACCTGAGCCTGGGGCAGACTTACCTGCTACCCCAGAGGAGGAGGAGGAGGCCAAGGCGAAGCATAGGAGCCAGGCAGCTTCAGATGACATTGTCTCTCTCTCTCTCTCTCTCTCACACACACACACACCCTCTCTCTTTCCCTCCCTCCCTCTCTTTCTCCTTCTCTTTCTCCCCATTTCTTCCCCCCCCTCTCCACCTCTTTCTTGCCCTCCTTCTCCTCTGTGTGTGTATGACTCTCTCTCCTTCCCTCCTCTTCCCATCCCACCCCCTCTGTCTCCATCTCTCTTTCCTTTTCTCCCACTCCCTCTCTCCCCTCTCCCTCTTTCCCTCTTTTCTTTCTCCCTTTCTCTTTCCCCCCCTCCCTCTCCCCCCAACTCCCTCAGTTTTGGCCCTCTCCACCCGCCCCCATGCTAATGAGAGACGTCCTTGGGGGAAAATGGGACTTGGTCCTTGAAGAGAGACCCAATTGGGCTGAGAGTCCCAGCTGCCCTCACTGTCACATTTCCACCCCTCCCCAAGTGGTTTCTTAGCTTTCGGCTAGCCGAAGAGGGACCCCCCCTCGATTTCAGTGACTCCATTTTTTAAAATGCCTTCCCTCACAATCGCACCACCTCAAAATCCAGCAGGTTGTTCTGGACTGGGTGAACGTCGGACCGCTCAGCTGAGAAAGCCGCTCAGCCTCAGCACTGCCTTTCATTCTTGAGTTTGATTGCACAAATGAGATGTGCTGCTTCTTCGATTAAAAAAGGCTTCCTATATTCCGCGGCAGCCAACCTTGGGAAAAATCGGTGCTTGAAACATAGCCATGATTTTCCTCCGGTTCTCTGCCACTGGGTCAATGCTATATGGCATGAAAATGCCACTCTCACTAGAGATAATGGTGGTGAAAGTGGTATTTTCATACCACATAGCATTGACACAGTGGCAGAGAAACAGAGGCTGTGGCTATATTCCAAGTGAACATAAGGGAAATACAAGAGGAGGGGGGAGGCAGGTGTGGCCGGGCCAGCTTTGGAGGATTGCAATTCAACTGGCCGATGGGCAGAAGGGGAGAGGAGGACTCAGAGCAGTTTCTCCTGGATGGAGAAGCTGCATAGGCTCGCCGGGGCTGCCGAGGATCAAGTGGAGGGAGGCGAAACGGTGGCCGGATTAGGACTCCGGGCTGCAACTTCAAATGGCCACCACTTTTTTGGCTGGGGAGACAAAAGGGAGTGTGTGGCTGTCCCCACAGGCTCCGGAGGAAGAGGTGGTGGAGGAGGAGGAGGCAGAGGAGGAGGAGGAAGGGGGCATCTCACCCAGCTACTGGAAAGCAAAGGGAAAATCCCAGGTGCTTCAGCCAGCAACAGTCGATGTTGGCAGTCTGGAGGCAGGGAATCCCAGCAGGGGCAGCAAGCAAATGGGAAATCCCAGCAGAGGCAGTCACAAGGCAAGGGAATCCCTGCGGCAGTAAGACCCGGGCTTGGGTTCATAAAATGAAAATGGTTCTTAAGAGGAGGCAAACAAATCTTAAACACCAGGTTTGTATCTCAAAAAGTTCGTATGAAGAGGTGTTCATAAGAAGAGGTATCACTGTAGTTTGTCATGAACCACTGAGTCAAAGGTTTTACAGAAGTCAACGTAAATTGCATCTATTGATTTGCCCTAATCATGATGTGTAGTCCATATGTTTTTGCAGTGAAGGAGTTGCAGGTAAAAAGATATTTTTTGTCTGAAAGCAAATTGTTTGCTAGAGAGTAGGTTGTTAGTTTCTAGGTGGGTTAGACAACACAATTCAGCCAACACAGTCCTATGATGTGTGTGTGTGTGTGTGTGAGAGAGAGAGAGAGATCCCTATAATATGTGTGTAGATATATATAGATATATATGTGTATGTATGTATATATATATATACATATGTGAATGATGAGGCAGCAGCCATCTCGATCACCGGAACATAGAAACTTTAATAAAACCACTTAGCTTTCGTTAGCGTGCTGCTAACTTCGTCAGAGTTTTTAAAATGCCGTGGGCATTTTAAAAACTCTGACGAAGTTAGCAGCACGCTAACGAAAGCTAAGTGGTTTTATTAAAGTTTCTATGTTCCGGTGATCGAGATGGCTGCTGCCTCATCATTCACGTATGTACCTGGAACTCGCATTTTTAGGACTATTCTTGATATATACATATATATATATGATGTGCCATATGTGAAGTGAATAAATTTGACCTTGATGTTTACAGGTAACACTTTTCAGGAAAGTTCATCCTTCCATTTTAGCCTAGAGTAGGGATGCCAAACTTGCATGGGCCTGATGAGTCACACGCTGGCCATGCCATTTTAGTGAAGGGAGGAAAGGCACGATAAGTCACATTACAACAATGTGATGACATGAATTTTACACCCCTGGCCTAGTGGAAGAGATGATACTATGGAGGACCTGACCCATAAGGGAAAGGAAAACAGCCAATTCCATAAGACACCAGAAGAGATAGCAAAATGAACACATTTGGGATGGGTGCTTAATAGAGAGCGAATTTGGTTCCTGGACACTTCTTCAGCATTTAATATTGTGTAAGGGTTCTATGGTACGGTGTCATGAATCTGTACAGGCTTTTTAATGGTGTGAAGAAAATGCTGCCAAAGGTTCACAATTATAGGCAGGACTTCTTTTTTTCTTATTATTATTCTTGGATGTCCCAGGGAGGAAAGGGACATTATAGATCCCATTTCACTTCCCTAAAAAAAAGATATTGGAACTCTAGTATTTCAAGAATAGGTTTCTTAAGTAAAGGATATAGAGCATTTCCTGAACTGTTATTTTCATGATGGTTAAATAAGAATTACACCAATGAATCATGAGTTTCCCTCTGCCCCCCCACCCCCATGTACATTAGTAAATAAAGTCATCTGGAGAATCAACTGTGATCCCTATAATTATCAAAATTATAATTATTTCTTTTTCTTTCTAGGGACTCCTCCTGATAGTTTTGAAACCTAGGGGTCGATACGTAGTAACTCTCATCAATAGATTTGACTAATATTTAATGATTCTGATAAAAGATCTGAAGATCTGGTTCAAAAAGACTTCAAGGATGATGAAGGCTTATGAGAGGAATCCCAAAGTCAGAATTGCGCAGATCATAAACTTAATGCTGCTCTTTTAATGTGCCAGACTTCATTTTCATCTAACAGCGCATCTGCATTCTTTGGCACAGAGAACTGTGTTTTTCCTTAGAGAGCTTGGAGACCAAGACGGCAGTGCTTGTCTCAGAGAACTACAGAAGATCTCCAACACGACATCTAAAATACTGCTGCTGCTGCTGCTTCTCTTGGTATCCCTCTTTCCCTGTGGCACAATGATGATCAAATGCCCACTGAGTGTGCGAAAAGAGAATGAATATTGATTAATTTTATCCTTCCTTCTTTTTAATATAGATGGTTCCCATTTTCCAATACCTGGTTTCAATCACTTTTCACTCTCTTCATTTGCTTTAAGGACAAAATTTATGCTGAAGGTGTAGAGTCATACAAAGTTTTTTTCCCCTCGTGCACAGCAGTAAATCCCTCATACAAACCACTCATCACAATATATTTGACAAATATTTATGAACGCTTATTAGAAATATCTGAAAATGTGGTCCACAATGACCTACGGAGAGCATATGTGAGACTGATTCCTTTGGGCAGGATACTGCAAGTTTGAATGTAATCTTGCTCATTTTATTTTCATCTTATCTTTATTAAAATGAAGTCAGTGTGCCTGAACTCTTTGGCAAGAGCATTTCCTGAAGAAGCTCTGAGACCATAGACAGTGGTGCCTGTCTCAGAGAACTACAAAAGATCTCCATTATGAATATCTGAAATACTGCTGAGACTTCTTTTCCTGGCATCCTTCTTTCCCTGTGGCACAATGATGGTCAAGTGTCCATTGAATGTGCAGAAAGAGGAAATACATCATTTCAATTACTACAAGTCAGGAGATTTCCTGATTGATGCAATCATATCTACAACTAGCACTGTATTTCAACCATACATTTTCTTTAAACCTCCAATCAACAGATTTCAAAGGTAATTCCTGATATCTACATAAGCCTTGTGATTCATTGTATACTTTCTTGACTTTAAAAAGTATATATTAATGGTTTCCCTTTCGTGATACAGGGTTCTTTCCTGTCTTCATTTCCTTTAAGGAAAAGAATTAAATTGGGGATGGGGTGGCTCTTTGCAAAATAACTCTCTGTGATGCCAGGGAGACTTATTACCTTGGCTCTTAGCTAAAATCAAACTATTCCATTTTATTTTCTCATTCTCTTCAATATTCTTCTTGATGGTGCACCTATTTTTCTATCTCTCTTGTCCATCTGTCCATTATCTATCTGTCTGTCTGTATGTATGTCTGTCTATCTATCATCTATCCATCTATCTATCCATCCATCCTTCATCTATCATCTATTTATCTCTTTCTTTTTCTCTCTGTCTTCATCATCTCTATCTCTATCTCTGTTTTCTGTATCTCTATCTCTCCATTTGACTATCTCTCTATTTCCTCTCTCATCTTTTTCCTTCCTGGGCAAGTCTTCACAGGACAGAATAGAGAAAATAGATTTCTTTTTATTGGCAAGTGTGATTGGACACACAAGGAATTTGTCTTTGGTGCATCTGCTCTCAGTGTACATAAAAGAATAGATAAGTTCATTGAGAATCATAAGATGCAACACCTAATGATAGTCTGGGTACAAATAAGCAATCAAATCCTATTCTGAAACAATGTAAATAACGAGGATACAATAAGAAAGTTACAGTCACAATCATTATTGGGAGGAGATGGGAAATGTTGGCTTTCGGCTTTCTCTCATAAGGTGGCTTGTTGACAGGGGTGGGCTACTGCCTGGATGGAGGAGAGAATGCAGTGGGCTAGCAAAAATGGAGCTCCATCCCAGAGCACTCAATTTGCATTGAAAGATGTTGAAAGAAAATGCAGGGCATCCTGCATAAGCCATGCCCACAGTGTGGTAGTAAAAAATTTGGTAGCCCTTCAATGCTTGATGGCAATTTGGTCTCCAAAAGGAGGCTGGCTTTTGACTTTGTGTGGCAGCATCACCATCTTCCTGCTTATTCTTTTTGTTTAAATTAATGAAATCCTTAAAAATAAAAAAATAAAAAAGCCAAGGACAGGGGGGAAAAAGTCCTGGGTGTGTTTTATTTAAAGGCCCTGAAAACACCTTCTATCTGGTTAAAAAAGGAAATGAATGTGGCCATTTGTGCTGTTTCAAAAAAAAATCAATTTCTGGTAAATGGTTTTTACTTTATTCATATATGTCTTGACATAGAAATTTCTTATATACAGTAAGAAATTTCTTATATGCTACAGGAACATATTTAAAACATTAATATTAATAGTATGTAGCTATAGGATCATTGCAAGGTATTATGGTTAATATCTGACATGTCTAATATATAACAAAACCTTTATATGCTACAATTTTTAATATTGACATACCTAAATGTCATTAGACATCTATTTTTGAAAACTATGGAAATAAATTATTCTGTGCAGAATACTGTTTGAAAAGATAATAACAATAAAAGTACATTATTTTATCGCAAAGGAATATTAAGTTTAATATTCAGGATTTAATGACTCATATTGAATTGGGCAAGGGAAGGCTTTGTCATGGCTAGCAAATTATTGTTTTCTTCAGAGATTTGCTTCCTAAGAGGCAAAATTTACAAACACTATAGGCTACTGTGGAAGAACAATATGAAATAAATAAAAATTAAATTAAAAGATGTAAAAGTTGTCAGAATGGGCTCGTACTTTGCAGCCAAAAAAGTGATATTCTTAACAATTAGAAATAAAAAAATCCTAGAACAAATTCTTAAGAAAAAGAGAAAAGACTGTCTTTCTATAGGAATATGGTTCCTTAATGTGAATTTTAAATAAAACCAACCAGTTGCTCAGACATTTTATCCATGATTACCGTAGAATAATAATAGGTTTTGCTGTCGGAATGCCCCTCTAAGTCATTTAAGGAAAATAAAAGTTTGGATCAGGTCTAGAACTTCTAACTGGGGTCACTTTGACCTTGGAAAAAAAGCATGGGGAAGAAGGGCCTGCTTGTCTGAATGGAGTGTCAATGGGGCTGATCTTCTAATATCAAGACCCAAGAAAAGTCCATCACTGTAAATTAATGATACAGGGATCTTACACTTTTTTTTCATTGAACAATGAATTTCTGACAATATTTCCTGCATTACCTATGGTAGTGACCTTTTGATGTGATCCTGTCCTACTTTTCCCTTCAAGAGGCAAATCAGATTATTTTATACATAAAATGGGAACAGAACAAAACAGAACATATTTTTTTATTGGCCAAGTATGATTGCATAAAGACAAGGAATTTGTCTTTGACACATATGCTCCAGTGTACATAAAAAGACAAGGTACATTCTTCAAGAATCATAAAGTAGAAAACTTAATTATTGTCATAGGGTACAAACAAACAATCAAACCATATTAGGAAACAATATCAATATAAATTGTGAGTGTACCAGCAATGAAGTTACAGTCATACAGTTGTAAGTGGGAGGACAAGGGTGATAGGAATGATGAGAAGACTAATACTAATAGTAATGCAACTTTAGTGACTCGTTTGACAGTGTTGAGGAAATTATTTGTTTAGCAGAATGATGGCATTCAGGAAAAAATGTTCTTATGTCTAGCTCTGATGTGCAGTACTCTATAGCATCGTTTTGAGGGTAAGAGGTGAAGCAATTTATGTCCAGGGTGTGAGGGGTCTGTAAATAATTTCACCGCCCTCTTTTTGACTCATGCAGTATATAGGTCTTCAATGGAAGGCAGGCCGGTAACAATTGTTTTTTCTGCTGTTCTAATTATCCTCTGAAGTCTGTGTCAATCTTGTTTTGTTGCAGAACCAAATCATTCCAACATTGATTTCAGATTGTAGATTTCTGATCTTTCCACAGTAGATTCATAAGAGATCAATAAAAACGATTTCTTATAAATAATTTTAAAGGAAAAGCTTCAGAAATGTGATCTGTTTTTTTTAATGAATTCAACATGAAAAACTGAAAAACAAAATGAAACCTCTTCACTTGCAGTATATCCAGTATGAGCTTCTGGCATGTCCTGCCCTTCTTCTTTGTTCTTCATGAGATCAACCAGTCTCCAGAGCTGTTACCAAACATCAGCGTGGGCTACTGCATTAGAAATACACAAGAGGGTGATACATTTCATAACTATTGTTGGATTGCCCAGTTTCCAGACTAGACTCATAAGACAGCAATTCAATTGATCAGTTATAAATATGATAAAGAAGTAACTTCAGGAAATATGATGTGATTTTATTAATTGAAAATGAAAGCTCCACATTGAGATGAAAACCAACTAAAGTCTCTTATCTTGCAGTATACAGAGTATGAGCTTCTGGCACGTCCTGCCCTTCTTCTTTGCCACTTATGAGATCAACCAGAACCCAAAGCTCTTACCAAACATCACCCTGGGCTACAGCATCTATGAGAACTTTTTCAATGCAAGGATAACATATGAGGTCATGATAGATTTGCTTTCTACGGGGCAGGAGAATGTCCCAAACTATAGTTGTGGGAATCAAAATAATCTGTTGCCTCTGCTTGAAGGGACTGATTCTGGTCTCTTTGGTCAAATTTCCACCATGCTGAGCATCTACAAAATCCCACAGGTATGAATGAATACTGAATACTCACTCTGCAAATAGCCCCCAAAAGAAATAGCAATAGCACTTAGACTTATATACTGCTTCACAGTGTTTTACAGCCATCTCTAAGCAGTTTACAGCGTCAGCCTATTGCCCCCAACAATCTGGATCTTCATTTTACCCACCTAGGAAGGATGGAAGGATGAGACAAACTTGAGCCTGGTGAAATTTAAACTGCCAAGCTGCAGGCACCTGGCAGCCAGCAGAAATTGTCTGCAGTACTGCATTCTAATCATTACACTACTGCGGCTCAAATGGTCAGATAATAAATAAAATGAGTGAGTCAATGGAGCTTAAAGAAGCCCCGAAATGATATCGGGCATTCAAATAATTATTTCTTCAATCTGATATCCTTTTTTCAGCTGAATAAACCTTCATTCATAGTTCAACTGAAATGCTCTGAACCATCCTGCACATGAAATTTGCAACCTCTTTGCCAACCTTTTTTCTGCCACTTCTCAATGTCTTTCAATCACTATATTGGGAGGGAAAAACAGTGCATCTATCAGAAGAGTCAGACAGTGCATGCGAGAGAGAATTGGGGCCAGGAGGCTGGAGACCCCCCAAATGTGATCATGTCAGAGTCAGAGGGGGATATGATGGATCCTATTCTAGATGTCAGAGTTAGAAGAATGTGAGGGAGACAGGAGTATTTCCAGCAACGGAGATTGTGTCATCACAGGTAGCATAGAAGAGGAGGAGAAAGAGAAGTTTGTTGCAGAATTGCAATGTTCATTTCTGAGTAGAGAGAAATCTAAAAGCTAAAGTGTGTTTCAGTCTGCAACTTTACAAACATCTAGTCTTGGGAATCATTGTTTGTAACTGTTCACGTCAAGAGTTAATTGGTTGTAAATATGACCTTCTGTTGGACATTTATTATGAGTTGGATGCTGAATGCTTAAGTCTTGGCAAGAAAGTGCCATTTCTTTGAGTTCTTCACTGTTTGCAGCATGCTGCTTTGTAAATAGCTTTTTGTATACAGTGTTTCCTCAATTTTTGCGGGTTCAAACTTCGCGGAACGTCTATACCACGGTTTTTCAAAAATATTAATTAAAAAATACTTTACGGTTTTCCCCCCCTATACCACGGTTTTTCCTGCCCGATGATGTCATGTCATTGCCAAACTTTCATCTGCCTTTAAAAAACATTTTTTTTAATAAACTTTAATAAATAAACATGGTGAGTAATAATCTAAATGGTTGCTAAGGGAATGGGAAATTGTAAATTTAGGAGTTTAAAGTGTTAAGGGAAGGCTTGGGATACTGTTCATAGCCAAAAATAGTGTATTTACTTCCGCATCTCTACTTCGCGGAAATTCGACTTTCGCGGGCGGTCTCGGAACGCATCTCTTGCGAAAATCGAGGGAACACTGTATATTAATTTGGAGTTGAGTTTTAATTGGGGCTTAATTGCTGCTAATTGATAGAGCCAGTCAGAACACACCTGCCATAGGGAGCAAGAGGATTCTGTCCTTACAGTGCCACTCGCTAGCAGGACTCTTATTAGTGCATGTCCACCAACTTTATCATTATCAGTAGAATCTAAAGACCAATATAAAGAGCAGTAGAATCTAAAGACCAGTAGAATCTCAAGGCCACCACTATCAAGAAAGTCCCCAAGGGAAAAAAAATGACTGTTTATTCTTGGAGATTTTAATGCCAGAGTCAGAACCGATTATAGGGAGACCACAGCTGTGATATATGGATATCTGTAAGAGGGGTTTAAAGGCCTTGGGAATGGACATTAACAGCTGGGAAACCTTGACCTCTGATCATTCAGCTTGGAGGCTAATGGCGCAGCATGGCCTTCTCCATTTTGAGGAGACACTTATTCAGCAGGCTGAGACAAAGAGGCAGTCCTGGAACTAGCGAATTCTAGAGGCCAGGCAGATGGATTTGGAAGGGATTGCAACTCTTGGATTGATCTTTTTCGCCACACTAGATGCTGTTCTAGGAACTGTTTCTAGAGCACAATATCATAGTCTTTCAAGACTGAAGGTTGCCAATGACTAATGTTAATGTTGGATTTTTTTATTGCTTATGTTGTTTATAACCAGAGTGGAATTTTTGCGTAATGTTAATTTTTGATTTTTATCCATGTTTGTAGTAGGGCTTTCCTGATAAGATGACTTTGAAAATATTTATGAATTTTGTATTTGTCATCCCATATTGTGGCATGCCATCTTACTTTTATATCATGCCCCACGAGTTAATATTCTTTTGTTTTCTAGCACTATGCAGTTCCCAATTAGGTAATGCCAAACCATCTTTCTTTAAAGTATTGTAGGGGCTTCAATTTGATCCTAGGTTTCTTTCCTTGTCACATAAAATTTGACATCAGTTTATTTAAATTTTGGAAGAATGGCTTTTCTAAATTTCATGGAGCCACCTGAAATAGTGACCATCTATGTTTGTGGTTTGATGTAAAAACTCATTGTGAGCAATCCTATAATGCAACCAAAGTATTGGATTTCAGAAAAACAAATTTTAATGCAATGGGAGAATATTTAGATAATGAATTAAAGGGGAGGGATAAAATGGCAGGAGCGAGCATCCAGTGGACTGTATTAAAAAAGGCCATCTTAAAAGCCACTGGACTGTATGTAAGACAAATAACTAAAGGTAAAAGGAAGAAGAAACCGCTATGGTTTAGCAATGATGTAAGGGCTATAGTCAATGAAAAAAAGGCTGCCTATAGGAGGTATAAAGAGTCTGGAAGTATAGCTGATAGGGAGGTATATGAAATGAGACAGAAGGAGGCGAAACAGATAATATATGCTGCTAAAGCCTCAAAAGAGGAAGAAATTGCCAAATCTGTAAAGAAGGGGGATAAAACCTTCTTCAGATATATTAATGATAAGAAGAAGAAAAACTGCGGCATCACGAAGCTTAGTACCGGGAATAATACATGCATTAATGGGAATAAGGAGATCGCTGACCATTTCAATAGCTACTTCTGTTCAGTTTTCTCAAAAGACACCTTACAAAATAATACTATAGAGGGATATAGCATTGCTTCCAGCTGTACGGATTCAGCTCCAGTGATCTTAGAAGCCGATGTCTTAGAAGAACTTGAACGATTAAAGATAAATAAGGCAATGGGTCCAGATGGCATCCACCCCAGAGTTCTTAAAGAACTCAGATCTGTCATTGCTACCCCCCTGACTGATTTGTTTAACCAATCCTTGTTAACAGGAGAAGTTCCTGAGGATTGGAGAATGGCCAGTGTTGTGCCTATTCACAAGAAGGGCAGTAGAGAAGAAGCTGGTAACTACAGGCCAGTTAGCTTGACATCAGTTGTAGTTAAAATGATGGAGACTCTACTCAAAAAGAGGATAAATCAGCACATAAAAAACAATAACTTATTAGACCCAAATCAGCATGGCTTTACTGAAGGCAAATCATGTCAGACTAATCTCATTGATTTCTTTGACTATGTCACAAAGGTGTTGGATGAAGGTGGTGCCGTGGATATTGCCTACCTGGACTTCAGCAAAGCCTTTGATACGGTTCCACATAAAGAGCTGATAGATAAATTAGTGAAGATTGGACTTAATCCCTGGATAGTTCAATGGATTTGCAGCTGGCTGAAGCGTAGACATCAGAGAGTTATTGTTAATGGCGAGTATTCTGAGCAGAGTCAGGTTACAAGCGGTGTGCCACAAGGATCTGTTCTGGGTCCTATTCTTTTTAATATATTTGTGAGTGACATAGGGGAAGGTTTGGTAGGGAAGGTTTGCCTATTTGCCGATGACTCTAAAGTGTGCAATAGGGTTGATATTCCTGGAGGCGTCTGTAATATGGTAAATGATTTAGCTTTACTAGATAAATGGTCTAAGCAATGGAAACTGCAGTTTAATGTTTCCAAATGTAAAATAATGCACTTGGGGAAAAGGAATCCTCAATCTGAGTATTGTATTGGCAGTTCAGTGTTGGCAAATACTGAAAAAGAAAAGGATTTAGGGGTAGTGATTTCTGACAGTCTCAAAATGGGTGAACAGTGCAGTCAGGCGGTAGGGAAAGCAAGTAGGATGCTTGGCTGCATAGCTAGAGGTATAACAAGCAGGAAGAGGGAGATTATGATCCCACTATATAGAATGCTGGTGAGACCACATTTGGAATACTGTGTTCAGTTCTGGAGACCTCACATACAAAAAGATATTGACAAAATTGAACGGGTCCAAAGACGGGCTACAAGAATGGTGGAAGGTCTTAAGCATAAAACGTATCAGGAAAGACTTAATGAACTCAATCTGTATAGTCTGGAGGACAGAAGGAAAAGGGGGGACATGATCGAAACATTTAAATATATTAAAGGGTTAAATAAGGTCCAGGAGGGAAGTGTTTTTAATAGGAAAGTGAACACAAGAACAAGGGGACACAATCTGAAGTTAGTTGGGGGAAAGATCAAAAGCAACATGAGAAAATATTATTTTACTGAAAGAGTAGTAGATCCTTGGAACAAACTTCCAGCAGATGTGGTAGATAAATCCACAGTAACTGAATTTAAACATGCCTGGGATAAACATATATCCATCCTAAGATAAAATACAGAAAATCGTATAAGGGCAGACTAGATGGACCATGAGATCTTTTTCTGCCGTCAGACTTCTATGTTTCTATGTTTCTATGAAACAAGAATACAATTTTTGGTAATATGTTCATTCCTATAACCAAAATCTGTCCCATTAGTAAAAGTTTTTAAATGTTTGAATTAATTTGTTGCAATTATCCTCTTTTATTGAGGCATACTTTTCCATCAATAATATCCCTAGGCATTTTTTCTTTTTGCCTATTTGAAAATTTGTTTCTTGTTCTAATTCTGATTTTAGTCATATTTTTAGTAATTTTGTTTTCATTTTTGTTTGTTTTTTAGTCCTGCTTCATTACCAAATTCTTTAATTGTTATAAATAAATTTGATCTGAGCTCCAAAGGTTCTTCTAAAATGAACACTAGGTCATCAGCAAATTCATGTAATTTATATTCTTCTTTAATTTTTAAGCCTTTACTACTAGTATCTGGATTCACCATCATTCTAATTAACAAGCATTCTAATGTTAAAATAAACAAAAGTGGTTAAAGAGGACATCCTTATTTTATTCCCTATTTCCACATTATTGGTCAATTCACCATTTATTGTTATTCTCACCTTTTGTTTATCATACATTCTGTCAATTATTTTTAAGAATTTGTGACCAAATTTCACATGTTCCAATTGTAGTTTTATAAATTCCCAATTTATATTGTCGAATGCCTTTTGGGCATATAGGAAAATCAAAGCAAGTTGTTTCTCTGGGTGTGCTTCATAATATTCCAGTATGTTTAAATAATTGTGTTGTGTTTGATTTGTCTATTAGGGAGAAAACCATTTTGATCCAAATATATGTATTTATTTAAAATCTTTTTAATTTCAGGATAAGTGTGATTATAGCTTCTGTCCAGGATGATGGAATTTTTGCTTCCTCTAATGTCTTGTTATTTGTTTCCAGTAAAATTTGTTCTATTGATTCTAGAGTACTTTTATAGACTTCCACTGGAATGCCGTCAGGGCCAGGAGCTTTATTATTTTTTTTGTTTTTTCAATATAATTTCTAATTTTGTCATAGCAATGTATTTATTTAACATCATTGTCAAATGCCTGTAATTTATATTCTCCTTCTTTAATTTTTAAGACTTTAGTATCTGGATTTAGTATCTGAGCTGCCCCAAGTCTTTGGAGAAGGGTGGCATACAAATCTAAACAACAACAACAACAACAACAACAACAACAACAACAACAATAATAATAATAATAATAATAATAATAATAATAATAATAATAATAATAATAATAATAATAATAATAAGCCACCACAAACCTTTAGAGAGGGGCCGCATATAAATCCAATATTGGATTTTTTAGTTTTGCTGTTAAATATTTCTTAATTTCTTCCACTTCTATACTGTTTTGTTTATTAATATATAAGCACTTAATTTTGTCCTTAAAAACAAAGCAATCAACCATCTTTTCTTAAATAGATCAATTATGGGATCATCAGCCACTTTCCACAGCAGAAACATAATTTCCCTTTTTTCTACCGAGTGACTCCAAAACAAGAAGCTTCTCACTTGGCAATTATCAAACTGCTCCTGCATTTACGATGGACGTGGATCGGCCTCACTGCACTGGACAATGAAAGTGGTGAAAAGTTCAGAAGAACTTTTATCCCAGCAGCCATAACAAAAGGGGTCTGTGTTGCCTTCTCAGAAAGTTTACCCATGATTATTAAAGAGGGAAATAACAAGAAAATCCAACAATATTTTAGCGACGCTAAAGTAAAAACTATTGTTTGTCAATTAAACTTTCAGGCCACATTAATACTAGCAGTAGTAATAAGAGAAATTGAAAATAGCAAAATCCTGTTTGGGGAAAAAGTATGGATTGCCACAGCTTTGTCTGATATAAGTGTGAGATTTTTTTACCGATTGCTTAATCTCCAGCATAACTATCTTTTGTTATCCTTCACAACTCAGACAAAGAAAAAGACACAATATTATGATTTTGATTCACATTACTTTGCTACAATGAATTTTGGGGAAGCGGCATTTCAGTGTTCTTATTCAAGTCCTTTTTTTTCGAAGAAAGTTTGGAATATATGCCTGGAAAAAGAGAGTTGGGAAACCCCACCCCAAGATCTGGTTGAAAAAATCCTATCTGAAGATGGCTCCAGTATTTCGGCAACAATCCGGGTTCTGGCCTCGGTCCTCAGTGCTGCCTTTTTCTCCCAAATGAGTAAGACGAGGATGCGTGTTGGGAACCATCCAACACAACAGATGATACAGCCATGGCAGGCAAGATTTCTATTACAAAATTCCACTAATAGTTTCCTTTCAGTTCTTAAATGTTATGTTAGATATAAGCAAGGATAGATAGGGATAAAGGGGAATTCTAATAACAACTATCAGTTTCTAATACCTTTTCTGGAGGTTTAGAGAGAATGAGACAATTTTTGTTATTGAATCTTCTAGACCAGTGATTCCCAACCTTTTTTTGGCCATATCCCACCATTTGTTCTGTGACCAGGTTCTTAAGTAGAAAAGTTTGTAAGAAGCAGCAATCAATGTAAAAGCAAATAATTCATGCGATTGGGGAAACCACAGGGAGGATGGAGGCCCTGTTTCCTCCCAGGAGATTCCTACAGAGGCCCCACAGAGGATTCTCCCTGCCTTTTCTAGCCCTGTTTCCTCCCAGGAGATTCCAAGAGAAGCCCCATGGAGGCTTCTCCTTGCCTTTTCCAGTTACAGTTTTGGAGATTTGAGTTTGTAAGTGGAAAATGGTTTTTGAGAAGAGGCAAAAAAGTCTTGAACACCTGGTTCTTATTGAGAAAAGTTTGTAAGTAGAGGCATTCTTAGATAGAGCTACCACTGTATTTGTGAAATAAATAAGTAGCAGATGCCTCAGTAACCAGTGTATTCTATGTTAAACTCCAATATTGGTCTGATGTAGTAACGGCACTGAAAAAAGTGACTTATGACCAGTTTTCACAGTTATGACCATTGCAGAAGCCCCATGATCATATGATCAAACTTCAGATGCTTGACAACTGTTTCATACATACAACCATTGCAGCGTCCCAGGGTCATGTGATCATTTTTTGCAACCTCCTGAAAAGCAAAGTCAATGGATAAGCCAGATTCACATAATAACCAGTGTACTAACTTATCACTTGCGGTGATTCACTTAACATCTGTGACAAGAAATGTGATAAATTGGGGTAACATTCACTTAACATATATTTTGGGCTCAATTGTGATCATGTCAAAATTACGTGTATTTGTGAAAAAAATAAGTATCCGATGCCACAGTAACTACTGTATTCTGTCTTAAATTCCAATATTGGTCTGATGTTCAAGTCCAAGAGAGGTAAAAATTCAGATGGGTGAAAGCAAAAAACCATGTCTATTCCCTCTGAGGACTGAGTCTGAACTGGGGCCAACTGCAGTTTATTGTTTCCAAATGTAAAATAATGCACTTGTAAAATAATGCACAATCTGAAGTTAGTTGGGGGAAAGATCAATAGCAACGTGAGAAAATATTATTTCACTGAAAGAGTAGTAGATCCTTGGAACAAACTTCCAGCAGACGTGGTTGGTAAATCCACAGTAACTGAATTTAAACATGCCTGGGATAAACATATATCCATTGTAAGATAAAATACAGGAAATAGTATAAGGGCAGACTAGATGGACCATGAGGTCTTTTTCTGCCGTCAGTCTTCTATGTTTCTAAGATGGCAGATGGAGCTTCACAAATGATTGACAGGCTCAGTCCTCATTCTGATTCAGAGGTTTGCAGCTGCAGAATGCCTAATTGGGTGCAGCTCTGCAGCTCTGGAATGTGAGTGTGGGATCGAGTGAAATTATGCTTTCTGCACCTGTGCAAAATCGCACACAGGGATGCATGTACAGGTGCATTTTAGTGATGTTATTTGCTTCTACTGGAAGGGTGCTTCTACTAGGCATATCGTGGGCAGCCTGCCCCTGTCCACACTTCAAGAGATTATGGCTTCATTAAATTAAAAATTTTGTAAAACAGAGCAGGCAAAAATAATGAACAGAAAAAATTATGTATATGTGTTTATGTATGAGAGAGAAAGAGACAGAAAGAATGGGAGAGAGAGTGGGTGAGGGAAAGGGAGATTTAGAGAAAGAGGGAAGAAAAGAGTGAGAAAGAAAATGATCTTTCTGTCACAGACAGACAGAGGCACTGAGCTGAATATCCACTTTTGACGTGGCTCAAAAGAGAATGCATACATGGCAAGTGTGATTCTCCATGTCTTTTCAGCTCCATCCTTTTCTTAGAAACTTCCAGGCTTACAATCTTTCTGTGGATGATGTTAATTTGGATGAGGCTGGTATTCCTGTTGCTGACTTTGATATCATGGACTGGGCAGTGTTTCCTAACAAGTCTTCGGCTGGGGTGAAAATAGGGACTATTGAAAAAGAAGAAGGGTCTTCAGAGATCAAGTTCTCTATTGATGAGAGTTTCATCATATGGCCAACTTCTTTTAACCAGGTAACCAGATCTGCCTGTATGTGGATGTTATTATTTGTCCATTCCTATGTATCCATCTGCTTTTGTATCAGTCTTCCCACTTTGATGCAGTCTCTAGGCTAATGAAAAAAAAACAACTGGTGGAAGGAGATGCTATTGTTCAGGGGTGAAATCCAGCAGGTTCTGACAGGTTCTGGAGTGCCAGTAGTAGAAATTTTGAATAGTTCAGATAACTGGTAGTGGAATTTTGAGTAGTTTGAAGAACTGGCAAATACCACCGGTGGGAAGCCAATGGGGATTTTGCAATATCCTTCCTCTGCCAAGCCCACCAGGGCACACTATGTCCACCAAGCCACACGCATAGAACCAGTAGTAAAAAAAAAAGGATTTCATCAAAAGGTGTTCATTTCTGGTCACCACACTTCAAAAAAGACATTGAAACTCTGGAGAAGATGCAGAAAAGAGCAACCAAAATGATCAGGGGTCTAGAAACCAAGACTTACGAAGAGAGACTGCGGGAACTGGGCATGGATAGCCTAGAGAAAAGGAGGGCCAGAGCGGACATGATAGCAGTCTACAGGTATACAAGGGGTTGCCACAGAGAGGAGGTGATCACTTTATTCTCCAGGGCACTGGAGGGCCAGACGAGGAACAATGCCTGGAAGCTGACCAAGGAGAGATTCAACCTGGAAATAAGGAAGAACTTCCTGATGGTCAGAACGATCAACCAGTGGAACAACCTACCAGCAGATGTTGTGAACTCCAATACTCTGGACATTTTTAAGAGGAAATTGGACTGCCATTTGGCTAGGATGCTATAGGTTTCCTGCTTAGGCAGGGGGTTGGACTTGATGACCCGAATGGTCCTTTCCAACTCTATCAATAAACAAACAAACAAACAAACAAACAAATAAATCACTGCTATTATTTCTCCTAGATGTCTTCTGGATTGCTAACTGTGGAAATACTAGCATTGTTCTAGGTTAGCATTTTGGCTAGTCCAATGATGCTTGTTCCTTGTAAGAAAGCCAAGGAACCATACAATTCCCTTGGATCCTGAGGAACTTACCTCAGAGCAGGTAACTCAGTACAGTCCTTGGAGCTCTATCAGCATGATTGCTTACAGATATTTTATTATCCAGCTTGATAGCATTCTCAGTGCACTGATGATAGCATCATGTTCCATAGATTATGTTATCTAGTCCGATAATGAAATGTCTACAAGGAAACAACCATATCAAAGTACACCAAGGACTCCACATTTCATCCTTGAACTACACATATTTATTCTGTTGGATCTCTTTCAGTGCTAGTTCCAATTGCAAATTCAGAATAGAGCTGGAGTTTCTTCCAATTTAATTTCTTGCTCAAGTGAGAGACACTATACTAGTGATGGTGACCCTTTTTGGCAATGAGCGCCCAAACCAGAATGTGCATGCATTCCGGAGTGCTGGAAAGCTGAAGACCAGGTGGCCAGCATACATGAATGCACTGGAAATCCAAAGACCGGAAACCCAAAGACCAGGCATGCATGGTTTCTGGCACAAGACCAGTTGGCCAACATGCATGCACCTGACAGAAACCAAAAGACCAGCTGGCAATGGTGCATATGCCCACAAAGAGGGTTCTGCATGCCACCTCTGCCATGCATGCCATAGGTTTGTCGTCACAGCCCTATACCATTCAAACGTGTGGCTGTCAGTCTCTTCTTAAATTTTTTTATTGATGAAGCATCCATTTCTGAAGACAGCCTCTTCCATTAATTGTTCTCTCTGTTAGGAAGTTTTTTCTTTAATTTAAGGTTGCTTCTCTCCTTGATTAGTTTTCATCCATTGTTTCTTGTCCTGCCCTCTGGTGCTTTAGAAAATAAGTTGACCACCTCTTCTATCTAGCAGCCCCTCAAATCCAGAATGTAGCCGCGTGTGACATCATGGGTATACCTCGGTACACCCATATAACACCTATGCTCCACGAGCTGCATTGGCTACCCATTATCTCCGATCACAATTCAAGGTATTGGTTATCACCTATAAAGCTCTACATGGCTTAGGGCCAGACTATCTAAGGGACCGTCTCCTGCCGCGTACCACCCAGAGACCAATAAAATCACACAGGGTTGGCCTCCTCCAGGTTCTGTCAACTAAGCAAACCAGGTTGGCAGGACTATGGGGGAAGGCTTTCTCTGTGGCCACCTCGGCTCTATGGAACCAACTCACCCCCCATGTCCATACTGCTCACACCCTACTGGCCTTCTGAAAGGCCACAAAGACCTGGGGAGCCATGAAACTGACATCTGTAATGGCCAATTATACTTACCTGGATCAATTGAGTTATGGGTTTTTAAAATTACGGTTTAAAATTTTAGATTTTCCTTATTTGACTTCTTTTTATTTCTTCTTTTGTATTGTATTGTATTTTTATATTGTAAGCTGCCCTGAGTCCTTCGGGACTGCGCAGCATAGAAGTCAAACAAACAAACAAACAAACAAACAAACAAACAAACAAACACTGGAATAGTTTTATCAAGTCCCTCCTGATCCTTCTTTTCTCTAGACTAGCCAAACCCAAATCCTGCAAACTGTTCTTCATATGTTTTAGTCTCCAGATTTTTAATCTTCTTAATTGCTCTTCTTTGCATTTTTCCAAAATCACAACATCTTTTTTGTAATGTGGTGACCCGATGTAAAACCTTGATTATCTTCACATTAAATTTTATTTTGTTGGATAGGGCTCATTGTTCAAGCCTGCCCAAGCTCCTTTTGGATGCTGAGCTTGTCTTTTGAAGTGTTGGCTATTACTGCCAGTTCAGTGTCATCTGCAAATTTGATGAGTTCCCCTTCTACTCCCTGATCTAAGCCATTTATAAAGGTATTGAAGAGTACCGGGCCTTCGATGGAACCTTATGAAACCCCACTGCTTACTTTCTTCCATGTAAATGTTGCATCATTACTTGTACTACTTGTTGAGTATGGTTGATTAGACAGTTACAAATCCATCTAGTGATAATGCTGTCTATTTCACATTTTTAAGCTCACAAGAAGTAGGTTGTGGTCTACTTTGTTGAATATCTTTCTGAGATCTAAATATATTATATCCATACCATTTCATGGTGTACAAACAGAAGCCTAAAAATGTTTGGACAGGAGAGCCATTAGTCTTTCATATGCTGCAGAAATCATCCAAACAGAAATATTTTAATTATGTTTGAGAAAAGATCTTAAAAGTAACTTCTGAGTTCATGAACTCATCTTTGCATTGACTTCCACTTTTAAAATGAATTCCCAAACCATACATTTCCATAATTTTCGTTCTGTTTAGAAGGCCCCTTTTTCTAGGTGTACAAAAAGTTGCCTCCCAGGATACACCAAGCTCACAAGAGAAGGTGAACCGGTGTGCTGCTACTACTGTTCTCCATGCACGGAAGGAACAATCTCTATGCAGGAAGGTAGGTGGCTCAAGGATAAAAAATATACAACCACCTTTTGTTCTTGAGACATATATATTAACCAAGATTTAATCTCCTATGCCAGTATGCTGCCTCCATCCTCAGGAAACAGGGGGGGGGGAGAGATACAGCAGTGTTTGGTATTCAATAAAAGAAAGATTTTATCACTTCCAGTTGACTTTGCAGTGAGAACGGCTGCAAAATAGAAACATAGAAACATAGAAGTCTGACGGCAGAAAAAGACCTCATGGTCCATCTAGTCTGCCCTTATACTATTTTCTGTATTTTATATTAGGATGGATATATGTTTATCCCAGACATGTTTAACCCTGCTGTTCTGTTTCGGGTCTATTTGACCCGAAGCCAAGTTTGAGTCCCTGTAAAAAAATTTCCCTGCATATCTGAAACTTGAAATTTCATGACTATTCATCATTTCAGGGGTTCTCTCTATGAGAATTTTTTTTGGGGGGTGGGGGGCTTAG
This sequence comes from Erythrolamprus reginae, assembly GCF_031021105.1. Lineage (NCBI taxonomy): Eukaryota > Metazoa > Chordata > Lepidosauria > Squamata > Dipsadidae > Erythrolamprus > Erythrolamprus reginae. The sequence goes on along the minus strand of NC_091951.1, from coordinate 36,284,354 downwards.
TTTTTGCTGGGCAAAATAAGTTACAAATCTTCTGTTCCCGGGTCACCCTGACCCGGACTGAAAACTCTTCATTTGCAGTGCTTATGTTTGGTCTTTTTGAAAGCTTTTTTCACTTGGAAAGTAGTCTGAACATTTCTGCACACAATGATATGAAAATTGAAATGAAAAAAGTAAATCTTATTGGTTTATTTTGCTGATATAATGCACGCCCCCCCCATTTTTGTGAAAGTTTTTTCAATTTATGGATAGTTTTGCTTGCAAAATGCATTCTATTTTACTGAAGTTGGTGTGGGATTGGTAGCTTGAACATTTCTGAATATAAGAAAAATATAAAGGAACTGAAAAAAAAAGCTAACCCCGCCCCCTGGGCAGCCAGAAAGCTCCTTTGGGAAGGCGGCCGCAGGGGGAGGAGGTGGAGAGACAGGATAACTTTGCACCGCTTCGGAGCCCATTTCTGTCGGGACACCTCCCACCCCAGCACTTTGAATCCCGCCGGCCAAGAGCACTCGGACAGAAGCTTCTGCCAGACACGGGCGATGAGGGGGAAGCTTCTGCCTGAGTGCTCTTGGCCGGCGGGATTCAAAGTGCTGGGGTGGGGGTGTCCCGACAGCCCCCCACCCCACCCCAGTGCTTCGCCTCCCGCTGGGCAAGAGCGCTCGGGTGGCAGCTTCTGCCAGACACGGGCAATGAGCGGGACGAGCGGCGCGGAAGCCGATGGCTGTGGCAGCTGCTGCAAGAGGCTTCCGCGCCGCTCGTCCCACTCATTGCCTGTGTCTGGCAGAAGCTTCTGCCCGAGTGCTCTTGGCCGGCGGGATTCAAAGTGCTGGGGTAGGGTGGGGCTGTCGGGACACCTCCCACCCCAGCACTTTGAATCCCGCCGGCCAAGAGCACTCGGGCAGAAGCTTCTGCCAGACACGGGCGATGAGGGGGAAGCTTCTGCCCGAGTGCTCTTGGCTGGCGGGATTCAAAGTGCTGGGATGGGGGGTGTCCCGACAGCCCCCCCCCACCACAGTGCTTTGCCTCCCGCTAGGCAAGAGTGCTCTGGTGGCAGCTTCTGCCAGACACGGGCAATGAGCAGGACGAGCGGCGTGTAAGCCGGTGGCCGTGGCAGCTGCTGCAAGCGGCTTCCGCGCCGCTCGTCCCGCTCATTGCCCGTGTCTGGCAGAAGCTTCTGCCCGAGTGCTCTTGGCCGGCGGGATTCAAAGTGCTGGGGTGGGGGGGGAGCTGTCGGGACACCTCCCACCCCAGCACTTTGAATCCCGCCGGCCAAGAGCACTCGGGCAGAAGCTTCTGCCAGACACGGGCGATGAGCGGGATGTCACTTCATTCCTCCACGTCACTTTGCCGCTTCGCCGCTCCTTGTGGCTGGGGGGGGGGGGAGTTAGGAAGGTCCTACTTCTCCCCCCCCCAGCCAAAAACTCAAAGCCTATCTCCTGCCGCACGGCTGTTTTAAAAGGTGACAGCCGGGCGGCAGCGTTTTTTTGCGGGTTTTTTTTGTTGTTGCACGGATTAATTGACTTTACATTGTTTCCTATGGGAAACAATGTTTCGTCTTACGAACCTTTCGTCTTACGAACCTCCCCCCGGCACCAATTAAGTTCGTATCTTAAGGTACCACTGTATTTGGAATATCCTTTTGAAAATCAACCACATTGTAGCCAGAGAACTAATTTTATGAAACAAATCCATTTTACTAAAAAAAAAAGTATGTAAGTTTGAAATTAACAGCATAATTTTTATATAAATTGAAATAATTGAACATGGGGGGAGGCATACATTTATGTGCAAAATAAACCAATATGCATCAATTTTTCCAGTTCAATTTTCATATCATTATGTTCAGAAATGTTCAAGCTACCAATCCCACACCAACTTTAGTAAAATAGAATGTATTTTGCTAGCAAAATTATCCATAAAGTGAAGACTATTTAAAAAAACGGGGGGGGGGCGTGCATTTCATCAACAAAATAAACCAATATGCATCAATTTTTCCAGTTCAATTTTCATATCATTATGTTCAGAAATGTTCAAGCTACCAATCCCACACCAACTTTAGTAAAATAGAATGTATTTTGCAGGCATAATTATCAATAAACCTAAAAAAAATTCACAAAAACGGGGGGCAAGCATATTTATGTGCAAAATAAACCAATAAGGATTAATTTCTTCAGTTCAATTTTCATATCATTGTGTGCAGAAATGTTCAGACTACTTTCCAAGTGAAAAAAGTATTCAAATTGACCAAACATAAGCACTGCAAATGAAGAGTTTTCGGTCCGGGTCAGGGTGACCCGGGAACAGAAGATTTGTTACTTTTCTTAAACAGAACAGCAGGGTTAAATTCAGTTACTGTGGATTTATCTACCACGTCTGCTGGAAGTTTGTTCCAAGGATCTACTACTCTTTCAGTAAAATAATATTTTCTCATGTTGCTTTTGATCTTTGCCCCAACTAACTTCAGATTTTGTCCCCTTGTTCTTGTGTTCACTTATTAAAAAACTTCCCTCCTGGACCTTATTTAACCCTTTAATATATTTAAATGTTTCGATCATGTCCCCCCTTTTCCTTCTGTCCTCCAGACTATACAGATTGAGTTCATTAAGTCTTTCCTGATACGTTTTATGCTTAAGACCTTCCACCATTCTTGTAGCCCGTCTTTTGGACAATTTTGTCAATATCTTTTTGTAGGTGAGGTCTCCAGAACTGAACACAGTATTCCAAATGTGGTCTCACCAGCATTCTATACAGCAGGATCATAATCTCCCTCTTCCTGCTTGTTATACCTCTAGCTATGCAGCCAAGCATCCTACTTGCTTTCCCTACCGGGGAATGAGCTCTGCTGGGGAGCTCTGCTGGGTTCCATGAAATGCTGGGGAGCCTTATGGGGTTATGTCTTCCTGGAGGGGAGGTGAAGAAAGGAGACACACTTTGTCGATTATGAGGAAACTGCAATTTCCTCGCTGATCCAAAAAAACCTCTCCCCTAAGGGCAGCAGGGACAATGGCCATTTTTTATCAGTAACAAGCTGGGACAACCAGGGCACTAAAATCTTGTGCTGGAGCAGTGTGTACATAGAGCAGTGTAACTGGGTGAGAAAATTTCCAACTGCTACTTAAGAGAGTTAACCTTAATTAAAAATCCTCTGACCTCCCAAAAATTATCTCCAAATGTTTAAAAAAGTGGTGATTGAATTTATGGAGAAAGTTGAAAGATTAAAGACTAAAGAGAAAGTGTAAAAATTAAAGATTAAAGATTTAGAAGTAAAAGAAAAAAACCTAAAGAGTGACTTAAAAATAGAAAACCTGAAAATAACTTTGTGAAATGTTACTATTGGGAGAAATTGTTTTTCTAAACTCTATTTCTAACTTCCCTGAATGATCAGCTGTTTTGATTTTTATATTATGTGGAAGGCTGGAATTGGGAATAGGATAGCCATCCACTGGAGGAAGAAGACTACTGCAACATGTATAATTTAAAAGAAAGTGGGGAGAGAAGTGCTTGATCTTGACACACCTTACTACTGTGAATGCTGGGAAATATTTACTGAGCCTTTTGAAGATTCAGGATGCAAATTAAATTGAAATGAAAAGCGGATTTGTAAGACTTGAAGGAACAAAAGAAGGAAAAATAAATAAGACTTTAAAATGTGAACAATTGAAAAGGTGTAAATTGGAAACTATAAAAACTGAAAAGCACAAATTAATAGAAAATATGTGGACTTGGAGGGATAACTTTGGGATTGACCAAATCTTATTAAAAAGTGATATTTTCTAGATTTTCAGTTATTGGGAGATTGGGACATTAGACCTATATTAACTTGTTACAAATTGATCCAGTAGGAGACAATAAAGTTCTATGAAGTTCTATTTCTATCTAGAAATAACAACAAAGAATTATAAAACATTGATGGGAATATTTAAAGATAAAGATGTGAAAGTAGAAGGCTCTCAACAAATGATGAGTAAAGATGAATATAACATACAGGAAGTGATCTGAGAAATTAGAAGGAGTGGTGTAAGAGTCAAAGCAAAATAAAATACAAAAAAAAGTTAAAATGAGATAAAAATACCAAAAAGACAGCAATCATAAATATTAAAAATCAAATAGATAATATTCTAAGTGCTTAAAACAGAATGTAATATGGTAAATGATTTAGCTTTACTAGATAAATGGTCAAAGCAATGGAAACTGCAGTTTAATGTTTCCAAATGTAAAATAATGCACTTCGGAAAAAGGAATTCTCAATCTGAGTATTGCATTGGCAGTTCTGTGTTAGCAAAAACTTCAGAAGAGAAGGATTTAGGGGTAGTGATTTCTGACAGTCTCAAAATAGGTGAGCAGTGTGGTCGGGCGGTAGGAAAAGCAAGTAGGATGCTTGGCTGCATAGCTAGAGGTATAACAAGCAGGAAGAGGGAGATTGTGATCCCCTTATATAGAGCGCTGGAGTACTGTGTTCAGTTCTGGAGACCTCACCTACAAAAAGATATTGACAAAATTGAACGGGTCCAAAGATGGGCTACAAGAATGGTGGAAGGTCTTAAGCATAAAACGTATCAGGAAAGACTTAATGAACTCAATCTGTGTAGTCTGGAGGACAGAAGGAAAAGGGGGGACATGATCGAAACATTTAAATATGTTAAAGGGTTAAATAAGGTTCAGGAGGGAAGCGTTTTTAATAGGAAAGTGAACACAAGAAGAAGGGGACACAATCTGAAGTTAGTTGGGGGAAAGATCAAAAGCAACGTGAGAAAATATTATTTTACTGATGGACCATGAGGTCTTTTTCTGCCGTCAGTCTTCTATGTTTCTATGTTTCTAATGATAAATATATTTTTATGTTTTTTAAAAATGCAATAAAGGAGCAAAGAACACCTTCACCCTGCCTCTAGTCAGTTGGTCATGAGATGTAAAATGTTACTGAATCATTAGCTAAAAGGTAATTCATGTTTTCCAGATGCAGCACATTGTGAAAAGTGTCCATATAAACAGCATTCGAACAATAAGCGAGATCAGTGTGTCCCCAAAATCATAACTTTCCTGTCCTACAAAGAAATGTTAGGTCTTATGCTGGCTATCACAGCCTTATTTTTCTCTCTGATCACTGCCTTAGTTCTGGAAATCTTCATTAAATACCGAGAAACCCCCATAGTCAAAGCCAACAACCGGGATCTCACCTACATTCTCCTGGTTTCTCTCCTGCTTTCCTTTTTGACCTCCCTTCTATTCATTGGTCAGCCCCATAAAGTGACTTGCCTTCTTCAACAAATCACCTTCAGTGTGGTTTTCTCAGTTGCTGTCTCTTCCTTGCTGGCCAAGACAATCATGGTGGTGGTGGCATTTTTGGCCACAAAACCAGAGAGCAGGATGAGGAAATGGTTGGGGAAAAGTCTGGCCAACTCCATTGTCTTGTCCTGTTCTGGAGTTCAGGTTGGCATCTGCCTTACATGGTTGGGAATCTCTCCCCCATTTCCACATTGGGACTTACATTCTCAACCAAGAGAGATCCTCCTGCAATGTAATGAAGGTTCAGTCATCATGTTCTACACTGCTCTTGGCTACATGGGCTTTTTGGCTGCCATATGCTTCTTTGTGGCTTTCCTGGCCCGCAAGCTTCCAGGGACTTTCAATGAAGCCAAGTGGATCACTTTCAGCATGCTGGTTTTCTGCAGTGTTTGGATTTCCTTTGTCCCCACCTACTTGAGCACCAAAGGGAAATATATGGTGGCTGTGCAGATATTTTCCATTCTGTCCTCCAGCGTTGGTTTACTGGGATGTATTTTTCTCCCCAAATGTTACATCATAATTATGAGACCTGACATGAACACTAAGGGACATCTAATAATGAAAAACAATGAGGGATCTTGATTTTCAAAGTTTTTTTGTTACCCAAATTATTTTTAAGATAAAATAGGATAGTTGGAAATAGAACCTTTCTTTGTTTTATATATTCTAAAAACTGTTTCTCTCACATGAAGTCTCAATTATAACTAATGTAATAAAATATACTAGAGATGTATAAGAGGCCATTTTCTTTTGAATCATTAAAAGCAATATTTAAATATATTAGAGGGCATTATAGAAACACATTTGCATCATCTAATGTTTAGAAGATACGACAATTGTTTGCTAATCTTTATGAAGTTTTGATATGTTTTGTTTTCTTTCTTTTTATGTCCTATTGTTATGGATTGTGGTTTTCTTCCTCTGCGTGGACAATGATTTATTTTATGCCATCACATATTTCCCCAGATCACCTGGGACAATCTATTCATTGATTTGGGGTGGGGGGAGTTGCTAGCATAGAGGAGGTTATTGATATTTGTTGAAGCAATACAGAACTTTTTTCTAATCCAAATTCTCTTAATATCCTTTTACTAAAGAGCATGAATAAATAGGAACAGAGTAATGCTGTCTTGTCTCACTTCTTTACCATCATGGAATTGTTTCAATTTGCCCTATCCTATCCTGTTCAGAATTCTTGTGCTGTGTGTAGGTTTCTCATGGGGACAATTTGATACTGTATGATTCTCATTTCTCTAGGACATTCTACATCTCAATGTTTGTTTATTTATTTATTTATTTATTTATTTATTTGTCAAACAAGTATTATAGTGCATATCAACATGACATAACATAACATAACATAACATAACATAACAAGTAGAACGTAGTAATAGAAGGGATAATAAGACAGTAGGACAGGGACATTAGGCACATAAGTGCACTTATGCACGCCCCTTACAGACCTCTTAGAAAAGGGGAGAGGTCAATTGTAGATAATGTAAGGTTGAAGATTTCGGGGTTGGGAGAAGCAACAACAGAGTCAGGTAATGAGTTCCAGGCGGTGACCACTCTATTGCTGAAATCGTATTTCCTGCAGTCAAGTTTGGAGCGATTTACATTCAGTTTATATCTATTACGTGTTCTTGTGTTGTTGTTGTTAAAGGTGAAGTAGTCACTGACAGGGAGTACATTATGATGTATGATTTTATGAACAACAGTTAAATCAGTTCGGAGATGACGTAGTTGTAAATTTTCTAGATTTAGAATATAGTTTATTTCTTTTAATTACTTTTTTATTTTAAAAGATGGTTATGGTCACCCACCTTAAAATAATTCTGCCTTACTTACAACCATAAAACTGCACATGTAATATTGTATAATGTTCTGGAATAAGATAACTAGCCTAAGGCACTTCATGTAAAAAGGGACGGGTTATGCTTAAGAGGTCTCTTTCTTATTGCCATCACGCTCATTGAACTCTGAAGCCCTTTCCCCAACTGCCTTTTCAACATTTGTATCAGATGTGGGTACATACCAGTTCTAACTGGTTATTTAGAAACATTAGTAGTTGTTCAGCAATGATGTTAGAGAGCAGGTTCTGTCGGTGTCTCCGTGGGCACCATCATTTTTGATATTGCTTCTGCTGCAGGTGAACACAAGCTCGTGAAATGGACATGCACACACAGTGCAATCCTGAGTGAACTAGCAGCAAAAAGATCCAGAACCCCCCCCCCATTTGAATATAATGTTAGATCGACTTTCCTTACACAAAGGGTAAATGTTTATGTCAAATAAGATCAATTAAAAGAGCTACGACAAGAGAAAGATATGTCATAGCCACATAGTTATAGATCCTGGAAAAGATAATGAAGCAATGAATCCATTAACACCTAGTGGAAAATAAAGTTATTACCAGGAGCCTACATGGGTTTGTCAAAACAGTTTATGCAGACAAATCCTATTGCATTCTTTGACAAATTGCCTAAATTAAGGTGAAATATTGTAGAGCAGGGATCACCAACCTTATGGACCTCAGGACCACTAAATTCATAATTTTGAATTCCGCAGACCATTAATATCATCTGCCTAATGACCAGCTGAGTGGGCATGGTTAGGTAGTCATGTGACTGGGTGGGCGTGGTCAACTCGAAGTCACTCATGTTGATACCCCTAACAGCTGGCTCAGTTCAAGTTGGATCTGACAAAGAAGGAGTCTCAACAGAAGCACCTCACTGAGGACTACACACATGCTTTCCAAGCAGAGGGAAGACCTGTGGGAGTGCAAGGCCTACAGGCTCATCGGGCTGAGATGGTCAACCAGTTTCAGGCCATGATGTAGTCCCACTGGAACAAGGCCTTCTGGTTTTTCGCCACCATTGGCACTTCCCTCCAGCCTTTGCCCAAAGCTCCACACCGGGAGGCTGAAGTTAGAATTTCTGCTCCCCCAATCCATACAAAAATACCCTCTCTGCAGCAACACAAACATTAATTGCACGTATCCAGCCCAAGGGCCTTAGTTTGAGGACCCCAGCTTTAGTGTAATATAAAAAATGCAAATAATTGACCACTGCTGTAGACATAATTTTCTGGGCCATCAGAAAAGCATTTGATAAAGTAGACCACAACCTACTACTTGGTAAGGTAGAAAAATGTGGATGAGACATCATCACCTTCAGGTGGATGCATAACTGACTGATCAACACACTTAACATGTCCACGGAGAGGAGCAGCATACAAGTCCAATTAATAAATAAAAATATGTAATCTTTAATAGAAGTACATCTACATGGGGAGAAGCATGCAATGGGATAACTCAAGGTTCTGTTTTAGGTTCATCACCCTTCAACATCTTCAGAAATGGATGCTGATTTAATTTTTGATGCTCTTTGGAAGCCTGAAAAGAGGAGAAGGAAAGCATTTTTATGAGCAAATTACAATGTCCAAGGCAGGGATGGGCTACTGCCTGGATGGGGGGGAATGTAGTGGGGTAGTGAAAATGAGTCCATTGATATGGGTATTGTTTTGAAGTTCTTGGAAAATCCTCAGTCAAGTCAAATGATTGTCAAGCCACTCCCACCTGGTCACACGGCTGGCAAGCCACTCCTACCTGGTCACATGACCATCAAACCACACCCACAAAATAAGCCATGCCCACAGTGTTTTATTTTTTATTTTATTTTATTCATTTGTCCAATACACAGATACATAGGAAGAAAAATAGATGTGGTAATATATATAAGGGTAAAAGTGAACTTAGAGGAGAGGATATATGAAAGGAAGAGAATATATATGATAGGTGAAAGAGAGGAAAGACAATTGGACAAGGGACGAAAAGCACACCAGTGCACTTATGTACGCCCCTTACTGGCCCCTTAGGAACCTGGAGAGGTCAATCGTGGAGAGTCTAAGGGAGAAATGTTGGGGGTTAGTGTGGTAGAAATTTTTTTGGTAGCCCTTCCCTAGTCCAAGATTATAATTGAGAAAACCAGTAATATGAAATGATAAGTAATAGCACATCTCACACTCAACGTTCAGCATGGTTGGCAAATGATTTCCCCTTATGTAAAAATTATATTGAGGAAATGGCCTGACATGGCTGCCCCTGTTCCACAGGTTTGAGTGATAGCAATTGTACTTATATTGTTCCATGGTGCTTTTACAGCCTTCTCTAAGAGGTTTACGGAGTCAACATATAGCCCCCAACAATCTGGGTCTTCATTTTACCCAGCTCGGAAGGATGAAAAGCTGAGTCAACCTTGAGCCTGGTGACACTTGAGCTGCCGAACTGCAGCTAGCAGCTAGCAGTCAGCTGAAGTAGCCTCCAATATTGCACTCTAAGCACTGCACAACCTCAGCTCTTAAGTAAGCTTTTAAAGTAAGTTAAATTTTGGACTTGCACAGTTTTGATGACAGCATACCTGCTCTCTTTGAAACTGACTTTAAAGCTAATCAGGGCTGTCATGGGGAGATTTTAGAGACAGCAATTTCAATTGATCCAAGTTTTTATAAACAGATTAGGATTTAGAGCTCTGAGGGGCACTCAGCTCATAAAGTGAGAATGTAATCTAAGAATTGGGGAGAGGAGAGGAGGGAATATGCACATGTACAGAATGAATGGAGTGGCTGGAGAGAAGTTGGAGACAAAATATAAATGTGCAGAATATTTGTTGGTTCCTGGTTGGGAATGAAGAAGTATTACTATTTTAGTTACATTTATCAGTCATAACTTAAAGCCAACATGGTAGAAAGAAAGAATTCTTAGAACACCTCAAAAGGCTTTTATTTTTGAGGTATTTTATTTTATATTTCCTATTGTGGTTAGCTCTGGCTCAGCTCCTGCCCCAAGGACTGTGGATGTGGGGGAGACATCCACATGCTGCAGGCCTGTTTTGCTCCCGGTGGAATCTGCTGATGAAGGCTCCTCTGACCAAGAAGACATGAGTGAGCGGGAGGAGGAGAGTGTGGCAGACAGCTCAGAAGGAGATCAATTATCTAGCTCCTCCTTGGATTCGGAACAAGAATTAATGATACAGCCACGCATGAGGAGAGCAATGCATAGGCAGCAACAACTGAGAGATTATTATCAAAGAAAATGAGGCCACCTGTGGTTGGGTGGGGCTGTGGTATTTAGTGAGGCTGCTATAAATAGCAGCCTGTGGGTTTGGCCATTGTGGAGGATTATCTGATCGTTGTGTTTTGTGCCTGCTTTGCTGACTTTGACCTTTGTGTGCTGATTTTTCCCCACTTTGAAACTAAACCAGAGCAAAGTGTGTTTCACTTTGTGAAAGAAGGACTGTGAATTGCCTCACAGCTGCAAGCTAAGTATCACAGAACTGATAAGGGACTTATACAAATTACCAGTTTGTTTGGAGACGAGTGCTCTTTGCTATACAAAAAGAGTGCTCCGTTTATTTGCATTTTCGGTATAAAGAACATTGTTTTGAATTTTCAAACGTGTGTGTGTCTGAAACTGTATCTGTGCATTTTCGGGAGGATTCTACCAGAGAGCTCGACAGAACAATTTCCAATTACTATTAAAAAATAAAGCAGCAAAATCAGAAACCATTTCTCATCATTAGATGCTCTTTTCTGTTCATGTGAGGTTCGAGGATGATAATGTAGCATTTGGGAACAAAGATGCAGCACAATAAGCCCAGGCTGGAAGCTAGAATGAAGAAGATTTACACAACCACCATATATTTCCCTTTGGTGCTCAGATAAGAGGGAACAACAGAAAGCCAAATGCTGCAGAAGATCAACATGCTAAAGGTGATCCATTTTGCTTCATTGAAGCTCCCTGGCAACTTTCGAGACATGAAAGCCATCTTGAAGCAGATGGCAGCCAGAAAGCCCAAGTACCCAAGGGCAGTGTAGAACAAGGTGTCTGAGTCTTCGTTACATTGCAGGGAGATCTGTACTGATTGAAAAATTTAATGCTTATTTGTTTATTTTGCTCAGAAAAGGCCCCCCCCCCGCTTGTGTGTAATTTTTTCAATTTATAAATAGATTAGCCTGCAAAATCAGAACCTTTTGACTATCTTAGGCATTGGCATACCAATTTAAACATTTCTAAATATAATGAAATGAAAAATGAAATGAAAAAAAAAATGCTTATTTGTTTATTTTGCTGAAAAAAGCCCACCCCCCGGATTGTGTGTAATTTTTTAAATTTATAGATAGATTAGCCTGCAAAATCAGAATTTTTGGATTATCTTAGGCATTGGCATACTAATTTGAACATTTCTGAACATAATGAAATAAAAAATGAAATGACAAAATTGATGCTTATTTGTTTATGTTGCTTAGAAAAGGGCCATTCTGAACTCTGCTGAAATTAAACTCTGCTGTCTGTAACTTATTGAAGAAGTCTACTTGTGGTATTGTAAATATGTATATTATTATCTTTATAAAGAAGTTTATGAATCCAGATGAATCAGTTGTCTCTCTCTCTGTGTGTTTCTGGGTTTGATTTTGCAACAAACGTTAATAAGCAGTGATCATCGAAGCAGAGAAGAAAAAAGCCTAACTCACTTCCAGCAGGAAATTGATATTCTTTTCTATCAATAAAGAATTTTTGGCTCATTAAAGGTTTACTCAACTCATTTCTATGTTTCTTTCATAGACATGTCTCTCAGATTCTGTTATACCTCCCCAAATTGTAAAAATGTAAAAATGAAATAGGTTCTTATTATCATCAATGGTGGACATGTAATAAAGTCAGGACATATTGGAGAATGATAGAAAAAATGATAAAAGAGATTACATTATATGAAATAGAAAAATCCCCTGAATTTTATCTCCTAGGCATAGCTAAACAGAAATATAAAAAAGATTTTTTTTTTCTGGTTGTACATATTTTAACAGCCGCCAGGATAGTTTATGCACAAAATTGGGAAGGGGAAGATATCCCCAAAAAAAGAGGATATAGTTAAAAAAAAATTGGGATTGTGCAGAGATGGATATGATGACGAGAAGGCTTAATGATCAAGAAGAATCTGACTTTTATATTATTTGGGATAACGTTTATACATGGATAGATAAGAATAAAGTTGAAAATAAGGTAATGGAAACTGTATGAATATAATCAAATGTTATTGATATTTTTTGTTGTTGCTAGTGTTGTTGGTTTTTCTTTTTTATCAATTTAACTTCATGTTTATTAGAATATGCAAACAAAATTCTTCTTTTCAATTAGAATATTAGTTTGATTTAAAGATTTAAGATGTTATCCTTTTTTCTGTATTAAAAATTGACTTCAGGAAAAGAGGGGTAATTGTAACCCCTACTATGTTTGTAAGTTTGTATGTCTTTTTATTGAAAATCAATAAAGTTTTTTGAAAAAAAAAGAGAAAAGAATAAGTCTCCTGAGTGAAGGGAATAAAAAGTTATCTGTTTTGATAAGTCTTAAATTAGAGCTATGCCCATGAGTCATACAAAGTTTCCCCCCATTGTGCACAGTATAAATCCCTCATACGCACCACTCATCACAATAGATTTGAAAAATATTTATGAACAGTTATTAAAAATATCTGAAAATGTGGTCCATAAGGACCTACGGAAAGCATATGTTAGACTGACTCCTTTGGGCAGGACACAGCAAGTCTGAATGTAATCATGCTCATTTTAATTTCATTTTATCTTTATTAATGAAGTCAGTGTGCCTGAACTCTTTGGCAAGAGCATTTCCTGAAGCAGCTCTGAGACCATAGACAGTGGTGCCTGTCTCAGAGAACTACAGAAGATCTCCATCATGATATCTGAAATACTGCTGATGCTGCTTTTCCTGGCGTCCTTCTTTCCCTGTGGCACAATGATGGTCAAGTGTCCATTGAATGTGCAGAAAGAGGAAATACATCGATTCAATTACTACAAGTCAGGAGATTTCCTGATTGATGCAATCATATCTACAACTAGCACTATATTTGAACCATACATTTTCTTTAAACCTCCAATCAACAGATTTCAAAGGTAATTTCTGATATCTACATAAGCCTTGTGATTCATTGTATACTTTCTTGACTTTAAAAAGTATATATTAATGGCTTCCCTTTCGTGATACAGGGTTCTTTCCTGTCTTCATTTCCTTTAAGGAAAAGAATTAAATTGGAGATGGGGTGGCTCTTTGCAAAATAACTCTCTGCGATGTCAGGAAGACTTAGTACCTTGGCTCTTAGCTAAAATCAAACTATTCCATTTTATTTTCTCACTCTCTTCAATATTCTTCTTGATGGTGCACCTATTTTTCTATCTCTCTTGTCCATCTCTCCATTATCTATCTATCTATCTATCTATCTATCTATCTATCTATCTATCTATCTATCTATCTATCTATTTATCTAGTTGTCAATCTATCTATCTGTCTGTCTATCTATCTATCATCTATCCATCTATCTATCCATCCATCCATCCATCCATCCATCCATCCATCCATCATTTATCATCTATTTATCTCTTTCTTTTTCTCTCTGGCTTCATCATCTCTATCTCTATCTCTGTCTACTGTATCTCTATCTCTCAATTTGACTATCTCTCTCTTTCCTCTCTCATCTTTTTCCTTCCTGGGCAAGTCTTCACAGGACAGAATAGAGAGAATAGAATTCTTTTTATTGGCAAGTGTGATTGGACACATAAGGAATTTGTCTTTGGTGCATCTGCTCTCAGTGTACATAAAAGAATAGATAAGTTCATTGAGAATCATAAGATGCAACACCTAACGATAGTCTGGGTACAAATAAGCAATCAAATCATATTCTGAAACAATGTAAATAACGAGGATACAATAAGAAAATTACAGTCACAATCATTATTGGGAGGAGATGGGAACTGTTGGCTTTCGGCTTTCTCTCATAAGGTGGCTTGTTGGCAGGGGTGAGCTACTCCCCGGATTGAGGGGGGGATGCAGTGGGTTAGCAAAAATGGAGCTCCATTCCAGAGCACCCAATTTGCACTGAAATATGTTGAAAGAAAATGCAGGGCATCCTGCATAAGCCATGCCCACAGTGTGGTAGCAAATATTTTGGTAGCCCTTCACTGCTTGATGGAAATTTGGTCTCCAAAAGGAGGCTGGGTTTTGACTTTGTGTGGCAGCATCACCATCTTCCTGCTTATTTTTTTTGTTTAAATTAATGAAATCCTTAAAAATAAAAAAATTAAAAAGCCAAGGAAAGGACAGGAAAAAAAGTCCTGGGTATGTTTTATTTAAAGGCACTGAAAACACCTTCTATCTGATGTAAAAAGGAAATGAATGTGATAGAGGCCATTTGTGCTGTTTAAAAAAAAATCAATTTCTGGTAAATGGTTTTTACTTTATTAATATATGTCTTGACATAGAAATTTCTTATATACGATAAGAAATTTCTTATATATAATAGGAACATATTTAAAACATTAATATTAATAGTATGCAACTATAGGATCATTGCAAGGTAGTATGGTTAATATCTGACATGGCTAATATATAACAAAACATTTATATGCTACAATTTTTAATATTGACATACCTAAATGTCATTAGACATCTATTTTTGAAAACTATGGAAATAAATTATTCTATGCAGAATATTGTTTGAAAAGATAATAACGATAAAAGTAAATTATTTTATGGCAAAAGAATATTAAGTTTAATATTCAGGATTTAATGACTAACAATGGAATGGGGCAAGGGGAGGCTTTATCATGGCTAGCAAATTATTGTTTTCTTCAGAGTTTTGCTTGCTGAGAGGCAGAATTTACAAACACTATAGGCTACTGCGGAAGAATTATATGAAATAAATAAAAAATAAATTAAACGATGTAAAAGTCATCAGAATGGGCTCGTACTTAGCAGCAAAAAAAAAGGTGATATCCATGATTACCCCTCTGAGTCATTTAGAGAAAATAAAAGTTGGGATCAGGTCTAGAAATTCTAACTGGGGTCATTTTGACCTTGAAAAAAAGCATGGGGAAGAAGGGCCTGCTTGTCTGAATGGAGTGTCAATGGGGTTGATCTTCTAACATCAAAAACCAAGAAAAGTCCATCATGGTAAATTAATGATACAGGGATCTTACACTTTTTTTCCCATTGAACTATGAATTTCTGACAATATTTCCTGCATTACCTATGGTAGTGACCTTTTGATATGATCCTGTCCTACTTTCCCCTTCAAGAGGCAAATCAGATTATTTTATACATAAAATGAGAACAGAACAAAACAGAACATAATTTTTTATTGGCCAAGTATGATTGGACAAAGACAAGGAATTTGTCTTTGACACATATGCTCCAGTGTACATAAAAAGACAAGGTACATTCTTCAAGAATCACAAGGTACAACACTTAATTATTGTCATAGGGTACAAATAAACAATCAAACCATATTAGGAAACAATATCAATATAAATTGTGAGTGTATCAGCAATGAAGTTACAGTCATACAGTTGTAAGTGGGAGGACAAGGGTGAAAGGAATGATGAGAAGATTAATACTAATAGTAATGCAACTTTACTGACTCGTTTGACAGTGTTGAGGAAATTATTTGTTTAGCAGAATGATGGAATTCAGGAAAAAATGTTCTTATGTCTAGTTCTGGTACTCTATAGCATCGTTTTGAGGGTAAGAGGTGAAGCAATTTATGTCCAGGATGTGAGGGGTCTATAAATAATTTCACCAACCTCTTTTTGACTCATGCAGTATACAGGTCCTCAATGGAAGGCAGGCCGGTAACAATTGTTTTTTCTGCTGTTCTAATTATCCTCTGAAGTCTGTGTCAATCTTGTTATGTTGCAGAACCAAATCATTCCAACATTGATTTCAGATTGTAGATTTCTGATCTTTCCACAGTAGATTCATAAGAGATCAATAAAAATGATTTCTTATAAATGTTTTTAAAGGAAAAGCTTCAGAAATGTGATCTGTTTTTTTTTTTTTTATGAATTCAACATGAAAAACTGAAAAACAAAATGAAATCTCTTCACTTGCAGTATATCCAGTATGAGCTACTGGCATGTCCTGCCCTTCTTCTTTGCTCTTCATGAGATCAACCAGTCTCCAGAGCTGTTACCAAACATCAGCATGGGCTACTGCATTAGAGATACACAAGAGGGTGATGCATTTCATAACTATTGTTGGATTGCACAGTTTCCAGACTAGACTCATAAGACAGCAATTCAATTGATCAGTTATAAATATCATAAAGAAGTAACTTCAGGAAATATGATGTGATTTTATTAATTGAAGATGAAAACTCCACATTGAGATGAAACTAAATAAAGTCTCTTATCTTGCAGTATACAGAGTATGAGCTTCTGGCACGTCCTGCCCTTCTTCTTTGCCATTCATGAGATCAACCAGAACCGAAACCTCTTACTAAACATCACCCTGGGCTACAGCATCTATGAGAACTTTTTCAATGCAAGGATAACATACGAGGTCATGATAGATTTGCTTTCTACGGGGCAGGAGAATGTCCCAAACTATAGTTGTGGGAAGCAAAATAATCTGTTGCCTCTGCTTGAAGGGACTGATTCTGATCTCTTTAGTCAAATTTCTACCATGCTGAGCATCTACAAAATCCCACAGGTATGAATGAATACTGAATACTCACTTTGCCCCCAAAAGAAATAGCAATAGCACTTAGACTTATATACTGCTTCACAGTGTTTTACAGCCATCTCTAAGCAGTTTACAGCGTCAGCCTATTGCCCCCAACAATCTGGATCTTCATTTTACCCACCTAGGAAGGATGGAAGGATGAGACAAACTTGAGCCTGGTGAAATTTAAACTGCCAAGCTGCAGGCACCTGGCAGCCAGCAGAAATTGTCTGCAGTACTGCATTCTAATCATTACACTACTGCGGCTCAAATGGTCAGATAATAAATAAAATGAATGAGTCAATGGAGCTTAAAGAAGCCCCGAAATGATATCGGGCATTCAAATAATTATTTCTTCAATCTGGTATCCTTTTTTCAGCTGAATAAACCTTCATTCATAGTTCAACTGAAATACTCTAAACCATCCTGCACATGAAATTTGCAACCTCTTTCCAACCTTTCTTCTGCCACTTCTCGATGTCTTTCAATCAATATATTGGGAGGGAAAAACAGTGTATCTATCAGAACAGCCAGACAGTGAATGCGAGAGAGAATTGGCGCCTTGGGATACTCAAGAGACTGGAGACCCCCCAAATGCTAAAGTGTGTTTCAGTCTGCAACCTTACAAACATCTAGTCTTGGGAATCATTGTTTGTAATTGCTCACGTCAAGAGTTAATTGGTTGTAAATATAACCTTCTGTTGGACATTTATTATCAGTTGGATGCTGAATGCTTAAGTTTTGGCAAGAAAGTGCCATTTCTTTGAGTTCTTCACTGTTTGCAGCATGCTGCTTTGTAAATAGCTTTTTGTATATATTAATTTGCAGTCGAGTTTTTTGGGGGGCATAATTGCTGCTAATTGATAAAGCCAGTCAGAACACACCTGCCATAGGGAGCAAGAGGATTCTGTCCTTACAGTGCCACTCGCTAGCAGTACTCTTATTAGTGCATGTCCACCAACTTTATCATTATCAGTAGAATCTAAAGACCAATATAAATCCAGTAAAATCTAAAGACCAGTAGAATCTCAAGACCACCACTGTCAAGAAAGTTCCCAAGGAAAAAAATGACTGTTTATTCTTGGAGATTTTAATGCCAGAGTCAGAACCGATTATAGGGAGACCATAGCTGTGATATAAGGATATCTGTAAGAGGGGTTTAAAGGCCTTGGGAATGGACATTAACAGCTGGGAAACCTTGACCTCTGATCATTCAGCTTGGAGGCTAACGACGCAGCATGGCCTTCTCCATTTCGAGGAGACACTTATTCAGCAGGCTGAGACAAAGAGGCAGTCCTGGAACTAGCGAATTCCAGAGGCCAGGCAGATGGATTTGGAAGGGATTGCCACTCTTGGATGGATGTTTTTAGCCACACTAGATGCTGTTCTAGGAACTGTTTCTAGAGCACAATATCATAGTCTTTCAAGACTGAAGGTTGCCAATGACTAATGTTAATGTTGGGTTTTTTTATTGCTTATGTTGTTTATAACCAGAGTGGAATTTTTGCGTAATGTTAATTTTTGATTTTTATCCATGTTTGTAGTAGGGCTTTCCTGATAAGATGACTTTGAAAATGTTTATGAATTTTGTATTTGTCATCCCATATTGTGGCATGCCATCTTACTTTTATATTATGCCCCACGAGTTAATATTCTTTTGTTTTCTAGCACTATGCAGTTCCCAACTAGGTAATGCCAAACCATCTTTCTTTAAAGTATTGTAGGGGCTTCAATTTGATCCTAGGTTTCTTTCCTTGTCACATAAAATTTGACATCAGTTTATTTAAATTTTGGAAGAATGGCTTTTCTAAATTTCATGGAGCCACCTGAAACAAGAATACAATTTTTGGTAATATGTTCATTCTTATAACCAAAATCTGTCCCATTAGTAAAAGTTTTTAAATGTTTGAATTAATTTGTTGCAATTATCCTCTTTTATTGAGGAATACTTTGCCATCAATAATATCCCCAGACATTTTATCTTTTTTACTATTTGCAAATTTGTTTCTTGTTCTAATTCTTATTTTAGTCATATTTTAGTCATTATTTTGTTTTTATTTTTGTTATTTTTTAGTCCTGCTTCATTACCAAATTCTTTAATTGTTTTAATTAAATTTGATCTGAGTTCCAAAGGTTCTTCTAAAATGAACACTAGGTCATCGGCAAATGCATGTAATTTATATTCTTCTTTAATTTTTAAGCCTTTACTACTAATATCTGGATTCTCCCTCATTCTAATTAACAAGAATTCTAATGTTAAAATAAACAAAAGTGGTTAAAGAGAACATCCTTATTTTATTCCTTATTTCCACATTATCGGTCAATTCACCATTTATTGTTATTCTCACCTTTTGTTTATCATACATTCTGTCAATTATTTTTAAGAATTTATGACCAAATTTCCCATGTTCCAATTGTAGTTTTATAAATTCCCAATTTATGTTTATTTATTTATTTATTTATTTATTCTTTGTCCAATATACAATACATATGAGAGAGAATATACATTATGAATATATATATAAAAATAGGAAGTAAAAAGAAGGGAAGTGGATAGGAAGAGAATATATATAGAGGAGAGAATATATAAGATAAAAGAGGTAAGAAAAGAGAATTGGACAGGGGACGATAGGCACATCAGTGCACTTATATACGCCCCTTACTGGCCTCTGAGGAATCGGGAGAGGTCAATCGTGGAGAGTTTAATGGAGAAGTGTAGGGGATTGGGGGTTGACACTATTGAGTCCGGTAATGAGTTCCACGCTTCGACAACTCGATTGTTAAAGTCGTATTTTTTGCAGTCAAGTTTGGAGCGATTGATATTAAGTTTGAATCTGTTGTGTGCTCTTGTGTTGTTGCTGTTGAAGCTGAAGTAGTCGTTGACCGGAAGGACGTTGCAGCGTATGATCTTGTGGGCAATACTTAGATCGTGTTTTAGACGCCGTAGTTCTAGGCTTTCAAGGCCCAGGATGGTTAGTCTATTTTCGTAGGGTGTTCTGTTTCGAGTGGAGGAGTGGAGGGCTCTTCTGGTGAAGTATCTTTGGACGTTTTCGAGAGTGTTGATGTCTGAGATGCGGTGTGGGTTCCAGGCAGATGAGCTGTATTCGAGAATGGGTCTGGCATAGGTTTTGTAGGCTCTTGTGAGTAGTGTGAGATTGCCGGAGCAGAAGCTGCGTAGGATCAGGTTAACAACTCTGGAGGCTTTTTTGGCGATATTGTTGCAGTGGGCTTTAGCACTTAGGTCATTTGAAATGAGTATTCCGAGGTCTTTTACTGAGTGTTGGTTGGTAGTGAGGATTTGTTTATTCAGTTCATATAAGTGGTTTGGATTCTTTTTGCCGATGTGGAGGGTAGAGCATTTGTTGGTTGATATTTGAAGTTGCCAGGTGTTGGACCAATCTGAAATGAAGTCAAGGTCTTTTTGAAGAGTGAGTGTGTTGTCGGTGGTGTTGAAGAGTTTCACATCGTCGGCAAAAAGTACACAGTTGCTTACGATATTATCGCAGAGGTCATTGATGTATAGGATGAAAAGAGTAGGACCTAGTACGCTGCCTTGGGGAACGCCGCTTTTGACAGGGACAGGGGAGGAAATGGCACTTCCGATTTTGACAACTTGTTGTCTGTTTGACAAGAATGCGGTAATCCAGTTGTGGAGGAGTCCTGAGATGCCGTAGGATTTGAGTTTTAGGAGAAGTTTGTCGTGAACCACTGAGTCAAAGGCTTTGCAGAAGTCGATATAAATTGCATCGATGAATTTTCCTTGATCAAGGTGGGTAGTCCAGATGTTTTTGCAGTGGAGTAGTTGTAGGTTGCAGGATAGTTTCTTACGGAATCCAAATTGTTTTTTTGATAGTAGGTTGTTAGATTCTAAGTAGAGAGTGATTGAACGATTTATAATTGATTCCATGATTTTACAAGGTACACAGCATAGTGATATGGGTCTGTAGTTGTCAACTAGTGATGGGTCTCCTTTTTTGAAGATGGGGATGACTACTGCTTTTGACCACAGTTTGGGGAGAGTGCTGGTCATGAAGGAATTTTGGAAGATAATGCTTAGAGGTTCAGCTATGGCAGATGAGAGTTGTCGAATGCAAGTTGTTTCTCTGGGTGTGCTTCATAATATTCCAGTATGTTTAAATGATTGTGTTGGGTTTGATTTGTCTATTAGAGAGAAAACAATTTTGATCCAAATATATGTATTTATTTAAAATCTTTTTAATTTCAGGATAAGTGTGATTATAGCTTCTGTCCAGGATGATGGAATTTTTGCTTCCTCCAGTGTCTTGTTATTTGTTTCCAGTAAAATTTGTTCTATTGATTCTAGAGTATTTTTATAGACTTCCACTGGAATGCCATCAGGTCCAGGAGGTTTATTTTTTGTTTTGTTTTTTCAATATAATTTCTAATTTTGTCATAGCAATGAATTTATTTAACATCATCGTCAAATGCATGTAATTTATATTCTTCTTCTTTAATTTTTAAGACTTTAGTATCTGGATTTAGTATCTGAGCTGCCCCAAGTCTTTGGAGAAGGGTGGCATACAAATCTAAACAACAACAACAACAACAACAACAATAATAATAATAATAATAATAATAATAATAATAATAATAATAATCCACCACAAACCTTTAGAGAGGGGCCGCATATAAATCCAATAAATACATAAACTGGATTTTTTAGTTTTGCTCTTAAACATTTCTTAATTTCTTCCATTTCTATACTGTCTTGTTTATTAATATATAAGCACTTAATTTTGTCCTTAAAAAAAAGCAATCAACCATCTTTTTTTAAATAGATCAATTATGGGATCATCAGCCACTTTCCACAGCAGAAACATAATTTCCCTTTTTTCTACCGAGTGACACCAAAACAAGAAGCTTCTCACTTGGCAATTGTCAAACTGCTCCTACATTTCCGATGGACGTGGATCGGCCTCACTGCTCTGGACAATGAAAGTGGTGAAAAGTTCAGAAGAACTTTTATCCCAGCAGCCATAACAAAAGGGGTCTGTGTTGCCTTCTCAGAAAGCTTACCCATAGTTATTGAAGTGGGGAAGAACAAGAATGTCCATCAATATTTTAGCGACGCTAAAGTAAAATGTGTTGTTTGTCAATTAAACTTTCAGGCCACATTAATACTAGCAGTAGTAATAAGAGAAATTGAAAATAGTGAAATCCTGTTTGGGGAAAAAGTATGGATTGCCACAGCTTTGTCTGATATAAGTGTGAGATTTTTTTACCGATTGCTTAATCTCCAGCATAACTATCTTTTATTATCTTTCACAACTGAGACAAAGAAAAAGACACAATATTATGATTTTGATTCACATTACTTTGCTACAATGAATTTTGGGGAAGCGGCATTTCAGTGTTCTTATTCAAGTCCTTTGTTTTCTAAGAAAGTTTGGAATATATGCCTGGAAAAAGAGAGTTGGGAAACCCCACCCCAGGATCTGGTTGAAAAAATCCTATCTGAAGATGGCTCCAGTATTTCCGCAACAATCCGGGTTCTGGCCTCAGTCCTCAGTGCTGCCTTTTCCTCCCAAATGAGTAAGACAATGATGCGTGTTGGGAACCATCCAACACAACAGATGATACAGCCATGGCAGGCAAGATTTCTATTACAAAAGACCACTAATAGTTTCCTTTCAGTTCTTAAATGTTATGTTAGATGTAAGCAGGGATAGATGGGGGATAAAGGGGAATTCTAATAACAACTATCAGTTTCTAATACCTTTTCTGGAGGTTTAGAGAGAAAGAGACAATTTTTTAAAATTGAATCTTCTAGACCAGTGATTCCCAACCTTTTTTTGGCCTTTTCTAGCCCTGTTTCCTCCGAAGAGATTCCTACAGAGGCCCCACAGAGGATTCTCCCTGCCGTTTCTAGCCCTATTTGCTCCCGGGAGATACCTAGAGAAGCCCAATGGAGGCTTCTCCTGGCCTTTTCTGGTTACAGTTTTGGAGCTTTGAGTTTGTAAGTGGAAAATGTTTTTTGAGAAGAGGCAAAAAAAATTGAACACCTGGTTCTTATTGAGAAAAGTTTGTAAGTAGAGGCATTCTTAGATAGAGCTACCACTGTATTTGTGAAATAAATAATTACCAGATGCCTCAGTAACCAGTGTATTCTATCTTAAACTCCAATATTGGTCTGATGTAGTAACGGCACTGAAAAAAGTGACTTATGACCAGTTTTCACAGTTATGACCATTGCAGAAGCCTCATGATCATATGATCAAGCTTCAGATGCTTGGCAACTGGTTCATACATACAACCATTGCAGCATCCCAGGGTCATGTGATCATTTTTTGCAACCTCCTGAAAAGCAAAGTCAATGGATAAGCCAGATTCACATAATAACCAGTGTACTAACTTATCACTTGCGGTGATTCACTTAACATCTGTGACAAGAAATGTGATAAATTGGGGTAACATTCACTTAACATATATTTTGGGCTCAATTGTGATCATGTCAAAATTACCTGTATTTGTGAAAAAAATAAGTATCCGATGCCACAGTAACCATTGTATTCTGTCTTAAATTCCAATATTGGTCTGATGTTCAAGTCCAAGAGAGCTAAAAATTCAGATGGGTGAAAGCAAAAAACCACGTCTGTTCCCTCTGAGGACTTAGTCTGAACTGGGGCCAACTGCAGTTTAATGTTTCCAAATGTAAAATAATGCACTTGGGGGAAAGGAATCCTCAATCTGAGTATTGCATTGGCAGTTCTGTGTTAGCAAAAACTTCAGAAGAGAAGGATTTAGGGGTAGTGATTTCTGACACTCTCAAAATGGGTGAGCAGTGTGGTCGGGCAGTAGGAAAAGCAAGTAGGATGCTTGGCTGCAGTCCTAGAGGTATAACAAGCAGGAAGAGGGAGATTGTGATCCCCTTATATAGAGCGCTGGTGAGACCACATTTGGAATACTGTGTTTAGTTCTGGAGACCTCACCTACAAAAAGATATTGACAAAATTGAACGGGTCCAAAGATGGGCTACAAGAATGGTGGAAGGTCTTAAGCATAAAACGTATCAGGAAAGACTTAATGAACTCAATCTGTGTAGTCTGGAGGACAGAAGGAAAAGGGGGGACATGATAAAAACATTTAAATATGTTAAAGGGTTAAATAAGTTTCAGGAGGGAAGTGTTTTTAATAGGAAAGTGAACACAAGAACAAGGAGACACAATCTGAAGTTAGTTGGGGGAAAGATCAAAAGCAATGTGAGAAAATATTATTTCACTGAAAGAGTAATAGATCCTTGGAACAAACTTCCAGCAGACATGGTTGGTAAATCCAAAGTAACTGAATTTAAACATGCCTGGGATAAACATATATCCATTGTAAGATAAAATACAGGAAATAGTATAAGGGCAGACTAGATGGACCATGAGGTCTTTTTCTGCCGTCAGTCTTCTATGTTTCTAAGATGGCATATGGAGTTTCACAAATGATTGACAGGCTCAGTCCTCATTCTGATTCAGAGGTTGGCAGCTGCAGAATGCCTAATTGGGTGCAGCTCTGCAGCTCTGGAATGTGAGTGTGGGATCGAGTGAAATTATGCTTTCTGCACCTGTGCAAAATCGCACACAATGACGCATGTCCAGGTGCATTTCAGTGATGTTATTTGCTTCTACTGGAAAGGTGATCCTAGGCGTACTGTGGGCAGCCTGCCCCTGTCCACACTTCAAGGGATTATGGGTTCATTAAATTAAAAATTTCATAAAACAGAGCAGGCAAAAATAATGAACAGAAAAAAAATATGTATACGTGTTTATGTATGAGAGAGAAAGAGACAAAAAGAATGGGAGAGAGTGGGTGAGGGAAAGGGAGATTTAGAGAAGGAGGGAAGAAAAGAGTGAGAAAGAAAATGATCTTTCTGTCGCAGACAGACAGAGGCACAGAGCTGAATATCCTCTTCTGACGGGGCTCAGAAGAGAATGTATACATGGCAAGTGTGATTCTCCGTGTCTTTTCAGCTCCATCCTTTTCTTAGAAACTTCCAGGTTTACAATCTTTCTGTGGATGATGTTTATTTGGATGAGGCTGGAATCCCTGTTGCTGACTTTGATATCATGGACTGGGCAGTGTTTCCTAACAAGTCTTCGGCTGGGGTGAAAATAGGGAATATTAAAAAAGAAGAAGTGTCTTCAGAGATCAAGTTCTCTATTGATGAGAGTGTCATCATATGGCCAACTTCTTTTAACCAGGTAACCAGATCTGCCTGTATGTGGATGTTATTATTTGTCCATTCCTATGTATCCATCTGCTTTTGTATCAGTCTTCCCACTTTGATGCAGTCTCTATGCTAATGAAAAAAAAACTGGTGGAAGGAGATGCTATTGTTCAGGGGTGAAATCCAGCAGGTTCTGACAGGTTCTGGAGTGCCAGTAGTGGAAATTTTGAATATTTCAGAGAACTGGTAGTTGAATTTTGAGTTGTTTGAAGAACTGGCAAATGCCAAGTCTGGCTGGCCCCAAAGTGGGGAGCCAATGGGGATTTTGCAGTATCCTTCCTCTGCCAAGCCCACCAGGGCACACTATGCCCACCAAGCCACACGCATAGAACCAGTAGTTTTAAAAAATGGATTTCATCACTGCTATTATTTCTCCTAGATGTCTCCTGGATCGCTAACTGTGGAAATGCTAGCATTGTTCTAGGTTAGTATTTTGGCTAGTCCAATGATGCTTGTTCCTTGTAATGAAGCCAAGGAACCATACAAAACCCTTGGATCCTGAGGAACTTATCTCAGGGCAGGTAGCTCAGTACAGTCCTTGGAGCTCTATCAGCATGATTGCTTACATATATTTTATTATCCAGGTTGATAGCATTCTCAGTGCACTGATGATAGCATCATGTGCCAAAGATTATGTTATCTAGTCCGATAATGAAATGTCTGCAAGGAAACAACCATATCAAAGTACACCAAGGACTCCACATTTCAACCTTGAACTACACATATTTATTCTGTTGGATCTTTTTCAGTGCTTGTTCAAATTGCAAATTCAGAATAGAGCTGGAGTTTCTTCCAGTCTAATTTCCTGCTTAAGTGAGAGACCCTATATTAGTGATGGTGACCCTTTTTGGCAATGAGCGCCCAAACCAGAATGTGCATGCATTCCAGAGTGCCGGAAAGCTGAAGACCAGGTGGCCAGCGTACAGGAATACACTGGAAATCCAAAGACCGGAAACTCAAAGACCAGGCAATGATGCACCAGCCAACTGGTCTTCAGGTTTCTGACACAAGACCAGTTGGCCAGCATGCATGCACATGACAGAAACCAAAAGACCAGATGGCAATGGCGCATGTGCCCACAAAGAGGGTTCTGCGTGCCACCTCTGCATGCTATAGGTTTGTCATCACAGCCCTATACCATTCAAACATGTGGCTGTCAGTCTCTTCTTATTTTTTTTTTTTGATGAAGCATCCGTTTCTGAAGACAGCCTCTTCCATTAATTGTTCTCACTATTAGGAAGTTTTTTCTTTAATTTCAGGTTGCTTCTCTCCTTGATTAGTTTTCATCCATTGTTTCTTGACCTGCCCTCTGGTGCTTTAGAAAATAATTTGACCACCTCTTCTATCTAGCAGCCCCTCAAATCCAGAATGTAGCCACGCGTGACATCATGGGTGTACCTCGGTACACCCATATAACACCTATGCTCCATGAGCTGCACTGGCTACCCATTAGTCTCCGATCACAATTCAAGGTATTGGTTATCACACAGGGTTGGCCTCCTTCTGTCAACTAAGTAATCCAGGTTGGCAGGACTATGGGGGAAGGCCTTCTCTGTGGCCACCTCAGCTCTATGAAACCAACTCTCCCCCCATGTCCATACTGCTCCCACCCTACTGGCATTCTGAAAGGCCACAAAGACCTGGGGAGCCATGAAACTTACATCTGTCATGGCCAATTATACTTACCTGGATTGATTGAGTTATGGGTTTTTTAAATTGCGGTTTAAAGTTTTAGATTTTCCTTATTTGACTTTCTATTTCTTCTTTTTTATTGTATTGTATTTTTATATTGTAAGCTGCCCTGAGTCCTTCGGGACTGCGCAGCATAGAAGTCAAACAAACAAACAAACAAACAAACAAACAAACAAACACTGGAATAGTGTTATCAAGTCCCCCCTGATCCTTCTTTTCTTTAGACTAGCCAAACCCAAATCCTGCAAACTGTTCTTCATATGTTTTAGTCTCCAGACTTTTAATCTTCTTAATTGCTCTTCTCTGCATTTTTCCAAAATCACAACATCTTTTTTGTAATTTGGTGACCAGATGTAAAACCTTGATTATCTTCACATTAAATTTTATTTTGTTGGATAGGGTTCATTGTTCAAGCCTGCCCAAGGTCCTTTTGGATGCTGAGCTTGTCTTTTGAAGTGTTGGCTATTACTGCCAGTTTAGTGTCATCTGCAAATTTGATGAGTTTCCCTTCTACTCCCTGATCTAAGTCATTTATAAAGGTATTGAAGAGTACCGGGCCTTAGATGGAACCTTATGAAACCCCACTGCTTACTTTTTTCCATGTAAATGTTGCATCATTACTTGTACTACTTGTTGAGTGTGGTTGATCAGACAAATCCATCAACTGATGATGCTGTCTATCTCACAGTTTTAAGCGTACAAGAAGTAGGTTGTGGTCTACTTTGCTAAGTATCTTGCTGAGATCTAAGTATACTATATCCATACCATTTCATGGTCTGCAAACAGAAGCATACAAATGTTTTGACAGGAGAATCTTTGCTGCATTTTGAAAGGACTTTGAGATCATATGCTGCAGAAATCACCCAAACACAAATATTTTCATTATGTTTGAGAAAAGGTCTTAAAAGTAACTTCTGAGTTCATGAACTCATCTTTGCATTGTCTTCCACTTTTAAAATGAATTCCCAAACCATACGTTTCCATAATTTTCATTCTGTTTAGAAGGCCCCTTTTTCTAGGTGTACAAAAAGTTGCCTCCCAGGACACACCAAGCTCACAAAAGAAGGAGAACCGGTGTGCTGCTATTACTGTTCTCCATGCACGGAAGGAACAATCTCTATGCAGGAAGGTAGGTGGTTCAAGGATAAAAAAGATACAACAGCCTTCTGTTCTAGAGACAAATACAGCACGGAAACTGCTTTGGTCGTGCTGATGGATGATCTCTGGCAGGCCCGGGACAGGGGCTTGTCCTCTGTCCTGGTGCTTCTTGACCTTTCAGAAGCTTTCGATACCATCGACCATGGTAACCTTCAGTGCCGGCTGGAGGGGTTGGGAGTGGGAGGCACTGTACTGCAGTGGTTCTCCTCCTATCTCTCTGGTCGGTTGCAGTCGGTATTAGTGGGGAGTCAGAGGTCGACCTCTAGGTCTCTCCCTTGTGGGGTGCCTCAGGGGTCGGTCCTCTCCCCCCTGCAATTTAATATATACATGAAACCACTGGGTGAGATCATCCAAGGGCATGGGATGAGGTATCATCAATACACTGATAATACCCAACTGTACATCTCCACCCCATGTCCAGTCAGTGAAGCAGTGCAAGTGATGTGTCAGTGCCTGGATGCTGTTGGGGTCTGGATGGGTGGGTGTCAAAAGACTCAAACTCAACTCTGACAAGACAGAGTGGCTGTGGGTTTTGCCTCCCAAGGACATTTCCATCTGTCCGTCCATTACCCTGGGGGGGGATTACTGACCCCCTCAGAGAGGGTTTGCAACTTGGCCATCCTCCGCAATCCACAGCTAACACTAGAGCACCATCTTTCAGCTGTGGTGAGGAGGGCGTTTGCCTAGGTTTGTCTGGTGCACCAGTTGCAGCCCTATTTGGACCGAGAGTCACTGCTCACAGTCACTCACACCCTCATCACCTCGAGGTTCGACTACTGCAACACTCTCTACATGGGACTTTCTTTGAAACTTCAGATCGTACAGAATGCGGCCACGAGAGCTATCATGGGGCTTTCAAGATCTGCCCACATTTCACCAACACTCCGCAGTCTGCACTGGTTGCCGATCAGTTTCCAGTCACAATTCAAAGTGTTGGTAATGACCTATAAAGCCCTACATGACATCGGACCAAAATACCTCCGGGACCGCCTTCTGCCACATGAATCCCAGCAGCCAATCAGGTCCCACATAGTTGGTCTTCTCCGGGTCCCATTGACTAAACAACGCCGTTTGGCTGGACCCAGGGGATGAGCCTTCTGGAATCAACTCCCCCCAGAGATTCGAATTGCCCCCCACTCTTCCCGCCTTCCACAAAATGTTGAAGACCTATCTATGTCGCCAGGCAAGGGGGGAATAACTATCTTTTTCCCCACCACCAACTTTTTTGACTATAATATATGAGAATGGTGTGATTGTGTAGTAATGATCGTTTTTAATATTTATGGGTTTTAAATTCTTTTTTAAACTTATATTGGATTTGTACTTTGTATATTGTGTTGTTGTTATGAGCCGCCCGAGTCTTCGGAGAGGGGTGGCATACAAATCTAATAAATTAAAATAGAATAAAGTTATTCCAAAAAAGTAGGGTTTTACCATGGTGAAACAGTAAAAAGTAATATTGAAAAAGATGGTAAAAGCTAGAGAGATGCCAGAATTTGAAACATGTATATAAATCCAAGGTCAACCATTAGGAGGCATATATAAATAAATTTTGAAATAAGACATGGAGATGGAACAAATAATCAACTGTATGATAAGAATTCTGAGAATTTAATGCATTAGAAAATTCACAAAAAAATTAAACAAACATAGAATTGAAACCCCAAATATTTTTGAAGTATAATTCTACAAATCGGATACAGAATTGGAACAACACATTTTGTCAGTGATTGTCACATTGGAAGGTGTAATTAGAGAATTTGCCACAATGGTAAAATTTAAAATATATAAAAGTAAATACGTCAGAAGTAACAAGAATGGCTTCCATCCATACCACACATGACACAGAGAATTTAGAACTTTGGAACATGGTTTCTGGAGAGATAGTTTTTTGCTTGGTAAATAAAGAAGAAGGGATGGTGGCAATGTTTTTCTATAATCATTTTCTATTTAATTCATGTTCAATAATATCTTTATGTGTTATTCAATTGTCAATATCCAATGTAAATCATTTCCCTCTAAAGTTCATTATTCTAATGGCAAATATATTTTTATGTTTTTAAAAAATGCAATAAAGAAGCAAAGAACACCTTCACTAGACAGTGAATCTACACCCTGACTCTAGTCAGTTGGTCATGAGATGTAAAATGTTACTGAATCAGTAGATAAAAGGCAATTCATGTTTTACAGATGCAGCACATTGTGAAAAGTGTCCAGATGAACAACATTCCAACAAGAAGCGAGATCAGTGTGTCCCCAAAGTCACAGATTTCTTGTCCTACAAAGAAATTTTAGGTCTTATGCTGGCTATTGCAGCGTTATTTTTGTCTCTAATCACTGCCTTAGTTCTGGGAATCTTCATTAAATACCGAGAAACCCCCATAGTCAAAGCCAACAACCGGGATCTCACCTACATTCTCCTGGTCTCTCTCCTGCTTTCCTTTTTGACCTCCCTTCTATTCATTGGTCAGCCCCATAAAGTGACTTGCCTTCTTCAACAAATCACCTTCAGTGTGGTTTTCTCAGTTGCTGTCTCTTCCTTGCTGGCCAAGACAATCATGGTGGTGGTAGCATTTTTGGCCACAAAACCAGGCAGCAGGATGAGAAAATGGTTGGGGAAAAGTCTGGCCAACTCCATTGTCTTGTCCTGTTCTGGAGTTCAGGTTGGCATCTGCCTTACATGGTTGGGAATCTCTCCCCCATTTCCACATTGTGACTTACATTCTCAACCAAAAGAGATCCTCCTGCAATGTAACGAAGGTTCAGTCATTATGTTCTACACTGCCCTTGGCTACATAGGTTTTTTGGCTGCCATCTGCTTCTTTGTGGCTTTCCTGGCCCGCAAGCTTCCAGGGGCTTTCAATGAAGCCAAGTGGATCACTTTCAGCATGCTGGTTTTCTGCAGTGTTTGGATCTCCTTTGTCCCCACCTACTTGAGCACCAAAGGGAAATACATGGTGGCTGTGCAGATCTTTTCCATCCTGGCCTCCAGCGTTGGTTTACTGGGGTGTATTTTTCTCCCCAAATGTTACATTATTATTCTGAGACCTGACATGAACACTAAGGGCCATCTAATAACAAAAAACAATGAGGGACCTTGATTTTCAAATTATTTGTTACCCAAATTATTTTTAAGATAAAATAGGATAGTTGGAAGTAAAAGCTTTGTTATAGATTTATTTGTTTTATAGATTTTAAAACCTCTTTCTCTCATATGAAGTCTCATTTCTGAGTAATGTAATAAGATATACTAGAGATGTATAAGAGGTCATTTTTAAAAAATTATTAAAAGGAAAATTTAAATATATTAGAGAGCATTATAGAAACACCTTAGATTTATCTAATGTTTAGAAGATACAATTGTTTGGTAATCTTTATGAAGTTTTGATGTGTTTAGTTTTCTTTCTTTTCATATCTTAATGTTATGGGTTGATGTTTTCTTCCTCTGCCTGGGCAATGATTTATTTTATGCCACCACTTATTTTCCCCAGATTAACTGGGCCAATCTGATAGTTGATTTGGGGGTGATGGAGTGTAGTAGCATGGAGGAGGTTATTGATATTTGTTCAACCAATGTAGAAGTTTCTTCTAATCCAAATTCTTTTAATATCCTTTCAGTAAAGAGCATGAATAAATAAGAACAGTGTAATGCTGCTTGTCTCACTTCTTTACCATCATGGAATTATTTCATTTTGCCCTATCTTATCCTGTTCAGAGTCTGGCTTCTTGTGCTGTGTGTCTGTTTCTGATTAGCACAAGTTGATACTGTATGATTCTCATTTCTCTAGGACATTAGTTTATTTCTTTTAATTACTTTTTATTTTAAAAGATGGTTATTGCCACCCATCTTAAAATAATTTGGCCTAGCTTGCAACCATAAATGTGCATATGTAATATTGTATTATATTCTGGAATAAGATAACTAGCCTAAGGCACTTTATGTAAAAAAAGACAGTTTATGCTTAAGAGGTCTCTTGTTTTTTGCCAGCATGGTCATTGAACTCTGCAGCCCTTTTCTCCAACTGCCCTTTAAATATATTCAAATTGACCATTTGAATCAGAGGTGGGTTTCTACCAGTTCTAACTGGTTCTTTAGAACTGTTAGTAGTTCAGCAATGACGTCACAGGGCAGGTTATGTCAATGTCTCTGTGGGCACCACCATTTTTTATTTTGCTTCTGCTGCACACAATTGCATGCACATGAAGTGGGTGTGCATGCACAGTGAAATCCTGACTAAATTAAAAGAGCTGCAACAAGACAAATATATATTTCCCAGTGTCATAGCCACTATCATAGACACATAGTCATAGACACAGGTGGGCTGCTGCCTGGACGGCGGGGGTGTGTGGGGGGTGGGACGCAGTGTGGTAGCAAAAATGGAATACTATCCCAGAGCACTCAATTTCCACTGAAAGTTGAAAGAAAATGCAGGGCATTCTGCATAAGCCACACCCACAGTGTGGTAGTAAAATTTTTGGTAGCCCTTCACCGGTCATAGATCCTGGAAAAGATAATGAAGCAATGAATCCATTAACACCTAGTGAAAAATAAAATTGTGAACACCTACTTAGGTATTAGTCCCTGATGAGTTACAGTTGCCAGATAGAAAAAGGTTTGTTTGTTTATTATGTCAAGTCCATATTGGTAGTATACAAAGATATAACTGTCTATTAGAAGCCAATGTCTTAGAAGAACTTGAACGATTAAAGATAAATAAGGCAATGGGTCCAGATGGCATCCACCCCAGAGTTCTTAAAGAACTCAGATCTGTCATTGCTACCCCCCCCCCTGACTGATTTGTTTAACCAATCCCTGTTAACAGGAGATGTTCCTGAGGATTGGAGAATGGCCAGTGTTGTTCCTATCCACAAGAAGGGCAGTAGAGAAGAAACTGGTAACTACAGGCCAGTTAGCTTGACATCAGTTGTAGTTAAAATGATGGAGACTCTACTCAAAAAGAGGATAAATCAGCACCTAAAAAACAATAACATTAGTTTTAGAAGTAGTTTGTCATGAACCACTGAGTCAAAGGCTTTACTGAAGTCAATGTAAATTACATCTATTGATTTGCCCTGATCGAGATGTGTAGTCCATATGTTTTTGCAGCGAAGGAGTTGCAGGTAACAAGATAATTTTTTTCTGAAACCAAATTGTTTGCTAGAGAGTAGGTTGTTAGTTTCTAGATTTCTAGGGGAGTTAGACAGCACAATTCAGCCAACACAGTCCTATGATGCATACGTGTGTGTGTGTGTGTGTGTGTGTGTGTGTGTGTATGATCCCTATAATGTGTGTGTGGGTACATAGACATAGATATATATGTGTATGTATATATGTATGTATGATGTGCCATATGTGAAATGAATAAATTTGACCTTGATGTTCACAGGTAACACTTTTTAGGACAGTTCATCCTTCTATTTTAGCCTAGAGTAGGGATGTCAAACTTGCGATCCATGGGCCAGGTGAGTCACCTGTTGGCAAGGGTGGGCTACTACCCGGATGGGGTGTGTGTAATGCAGTGGGGTAGTGAAAATGGAGTTCCATCCCAGAGCACCCAATTTGCACTGAAAGATGTTGAAAGAAAATGCAGGGAGTTCTGCATAAGCCATGCCCACAGTGTGCTAGTAAAAATTTTGGTAGCTCTTCACTGCCTGCTGGCCATGCCATTTTAGTGAAGTGGTGAAAGGCACAATACGTCACATGACAACAAGAGTTTTACATCCCTGGCCTAGAGGAAGAGATGATACTATGGAGGACCTGATCCATAAGGGAAAGGAAAACAGCCAATTCCATAAGATACTGGAATAAATAGCAAAATGAACACATTTGGAATGGGTGCCTAATAGAGAATGAATTTGGTTCCTGGATTCTTCATTCAGTATTTAATATTGTGTAAAGGTTCTATGGTACTGTGTCATGTATCTGTACAGACTTCACAATTACAGGTAGGACTTTTTTTCTTATTATTATTATTGTTAGATGTCCCGGGGAGGAAAGTGACATTATTGATCCCATTTCACCTCCCTATTAGTAAAATAAAAAATAAAAAAATTGCAACTTTAGTATTTCAAAAATAGGTTTTTTCAGTAAAGGAAATAAAGCATTTCCTGAACTGTTATTTTCATGATGGTTAAATAAGAATTATGCCAATGAGTCATGAGTTTCCCTCCCCTTCCCAATGCATACAAGTAAATAAAGTCATCAGGAGAGTCAACTGTGATCCCTACAATTATCAAAATTATAATTATTTCTTTTTCTTTCTAGGGACTCCTCCTGATCATTTTGAAACCTATGGATCAATACTAACTAACTCTCATCAATAGATTTTATTAATATTTAATAACTCTGATAAAAGATTTGAAGATCTGGTTCAACAGGACTTCAAGGATGATGGAGAGCATATGATAGGAATTTTGAAGTCAGGATTGCGCAAACCACTAACGTAATGCTGCTCTTTTAATGTGTCAGACTTCACTTCATCTCACAGTGGATCTGTGTTCTTTGGCACAGAGAACTATGCTTTTCCTTAGAAAGCTCTGAGACCAAAGACAGCAGTGCTTGTCTCAGGGAACTACAGAAAATCTCCAACATGATATCTGAAATACTGCTGATGCTGTTTCTTCTGGTGTCCCTCTTTCCCTGTGGCACAATGTTGACCAAATGCCCACTGAGTGTGCGAAAAGAGAAAGAATATTTCAATTACTACAAACCAGGAGACTTCCTGATTAGTGGAATCATATCTACATCTAGTACTGTATTTCAATCATACATTTTCTTTCAACCTCCAAGGAACAGATTTCGTAGGTAACTCCTGAAATGCTCTTAACCCTGGTGATTAATTTTATCTTTCCTTCTTTTTAATATGGATGGCTCCCATTTTCCAATACCTGGTCTCAATCACATTCACTCTCTTCATTTGCTTCAAGGAAAAAGTTTATGCTTAAGGTGTAGACTCTTCACAAAATAGTCTTCTGTGAAGCCATAGATAATCCCTAGATCCCCTTTTAGTTGAAGGTAAAGAAGTGAGGTTCTGTGCCATTTTACATTCCCATTCTCTTCAATGTTTGTTTGTTTGTTTGTTTGCTTGCTTGCTTGCTTGCTTGCTTGCTGTCTGTCTGTCTGTCTGTCTCTATCTATCTATCTATCTATCATCTATCTATCTATCTATCTATCTATCTATCTATCTATCTATCTATCTATCTATCTATCTATCTATCTATATCCATCCATCCATCCATCCATCCATCCATCCATCCATCCATCCATCCATCTATCTATCTATCTATCTATCTATCTATCTATCTATCTATCTATCTATCTATCATTTTCCCCTCAAATGCTTTCTTTCATAAGGTGGCTTCTGTGCAACTTGGCCTCTCAAAAGTTGAGAGTGAAATTTTGCTTTCTGTGGCAGGTGCACTCTCTTCCTATTTAAAAACACGCTTTTGCCAGCAGACCTGGAACCATTGAGTATTAACACTCTGCTCTGACCAGTAGTATGTTACTGGTATTGGATGAATTTTGGATGAATGGATTTCTTTTAATGTTTGGGGTTTTAAGATTTTGTATTTCTTCTGTATGCCACCCTGAGTCCACTGGAGAAGGGGGGCTTATAAATTCGAGTAAATAAATAAACACACTTACTTTTTATCCATTAAAAAGGATTTTAAAAAATCCAAATACCGTGTCAGGAACCTCAGCAAGTGGCTGTGGTATATCTAAAGATTGTGAAAGCATTCTGATTTAAAGAGGAATTAATTTTAGCAGCATTCATTTAATCTGTTTCCAAGAAAAATCCATTTCTAGCATATGGTTAATATTATTTTTTATTTTAATTTCTTTATTTAAGAAAGAACAACACCACAATATGTATATGTGTCACAAAAGAGAAATTAGAGCTTGAGGAATATAAAAACAAGTACAAATATATAGTTTTTGCATTGAACCTCTATCATTATAAGTAGTTAACATCTTAATTAAATAGAAAGGAGAGAACAGTACAACGCATTAATAAAATAAAAAAGAAAAAGTAAAGAAGAGTTAAAGAAGAGAAGAGGAAAGAGAGGAAGAAGAAAAGAGAAAGAAAAGAAGAAAGAAAAAGAGAAAGAAACTGTACATATGTACAACAGAAACAAGTCAACCTCTTTTCTTTGTTGGCTATCATATATCACAGCCATTATAGACTTGTTATATTTCTGTTAATTACTGATATTTTTGTGGTCATTGATTTATATAGGAAGTTTTATCCCATTGTTGATATCTAGTGAGTCACTTGTGTATGGTTTCAACATCGTAAATAGAAAATTCTGTCCTACTATTAGATCTTTATATTTGATGAGGTTGTAGAAATGGAAATTTAAATAGTAAGTTCTTTTGTTGTTCAATCAAGTTTTTGGAGTCTTTTTTTGCTCTACCCAAGTGAATCATTTCTCCCAGGCTTTATACCGTATACGGTTAATATTATTATATGACAGGGTTGGTGAACCTTTTTGGCACTGGGTAATGAAATGGGGGCATGCAGAGCCATATCTCCAGGTACGCGAGATATCTCTCCCATTGCCTTTCCAGGTTCTGGTGCACCAGCTAGCTGGTCTTCATGCATGCAAGAGCACCAGAAACCAGAAGAGGAGCATGGGCAAACAAAGACCAGTTGGTCAGTGCGCATGCACACGCCAGAAACTGGAAGATGAAGTCCAACTGAAATCTTTTAACTTGCAGCATAGAGATGATGAGTTTCGGGCACATCCTACCTTTCTTTTTCACCGTTCATGAGATCAACCAGAATCAAAAGCTGTTACCAAACATCACCCTGGGCTATAGCCTCTATGAGAACTATTTCAATGCGAGGATAACACATGATGTTATGATGGCCTTGCTGTCTAGAGGGCAAGACAATGTTCCAAACTATAGATGTGGAAAACAAGAGAACTTGCTGGCAATTCTTGAAGGGATGAATTCTGAACTCTTTAATTCCATTTCAGCCATGCTGGGCATCTACAAGATCCCACAGGTACGAATGAATATTGAAAGTGAAAATAATTTCATTTTGCAAAATCTTCCAATAGTCCAAAAAGAATACACACTGTACAATGCCATTGTATGTAAAGGACATATGAAATAGCATATTTCCACCAGGCCTTCAAATAATTATTACTTTGTTCTGACATCAATTTTCTCTCTCCCCCCCCTCTCTCTCACACACACTGTGTATGTGTGTGCATGTGTGTATGCCAGAAGCACATATATATTTGTTTTTGTAGATTTTCATGGGTACAGGTATGAAGATCTTGGCATATTCGGGTTTCTTCCTGTATAAGTTTCAGAGATCCCTGGTGATGTTTCGACGAGATCCCACTTGTCATCTTCAGGCTGGTGTTTTTGGCCTTGTGCTAGGATGAACATAGCATGACCTGAGCTGCCTTCCCTCTATAAATATTGATGGGTGGGTGTGGAATGCTGGCTCAGAAGCTGCAAGCTGTGTTGAAACTTCTTGGTGAGTTAGTGGGGTAACACCTGGATTCATTGATGTAATTGATGTATGCTGATTGGTTGATGTTTGTGGATTGGGAGTGATATCCTAAGTAGTTGGAGCCTACAGACTACTCAGCTGTTTTGTAATGTGTGTCTGTGATGTAACATCCTGGGTTTTGGTTTGGCTGTGTTTTTATGGTCTGGTCATGGGCTTATGGTGTTTGTCAGTTTGCTTTGTGTGCATGTTAGAAGGGAGTGCAGCAGTTGGGGGTGCTGCTGTGGTTTGGTTTTTGGATGGTGGTTGTATTTGGTCTGTAGGGTGGGTGTGGGTTAGGGTCTGGTGGGGGTGATTGGTGGTAGTGTCCTGTGTTGTTCTGGGTCTGGTTTCAGTTTGCGTGGCTGGGATCCATTTGTTGATGAGGGCTGGTTTCCAGATGTCTGGCAGGCAGGAGGTATCATCACATTTATTCATATTGTGAGGGTGTTTTTCTATTTCAATGGCTTCCACGATTATTCTTTTGTTGTAGTGTTCAGTTTTGGAAATTAATTTAGTTCTGTCAAAGTCATGAAATTGGACGTGAAATTGATACCTCCCGATTACCAGACAAATCCCAGTAAAAGGGTGTGGCTACCCAGTAAAAGGATGTGGCCACACATACATACATACATGCCAGAGGTCCTCCCTTCCTTGACAGACAGATAGACAGATACACACACTCACACACACACACACACACACACACACCTCTTGGTACATTTCACATCAGTACTTTGATCTGTGATCTTGGCAGAAAGTTGATAAGAGACTACATTTTATAGCTCAAGGACACGTGGAAGAAATTTCTTCTATGAGGCAAAAGCCATTAGAGGTAAGCCCCTATTTTTGTCCTTCATAGCAAAGCAATAGACCATCTTTGGAGTACTGTGTTCAGTTCTGGAGACCTCACCTACAAAAAGATATTGATTAAATTGAACGGTCCAAATATGGGCTACAAGAATGGTGGAAGATTTTAAACATAAAACTTATCAGGAAAGACTTAATGAACTTAATCTGTATAGTCTGGAGGACAGAAGGGAAAGGGGGGACATGATCAAAACATTTAAATATGTTAAAGGGTTGAATAAGGTTCAGGAGGGAAGTGTTTTAATAGGAAAGTGGACACAAGAACAAGGAGCACAATCTGAGGTTAGTTGTGGAAAAGATCAGAAGCAACGTGAGAAAATATTATTTTACTGAAAGAGTAGTAGATGCTTGGAACAAACTTCCAGCAGATATGGTTGGCAAATCCACAGTAAATGAATTTAAACATGCCTGAGATAAACATATATCCATCCTAAGATAAAATACAGGAAATAATAAGGGCAGACTAGATGAACCATGAGGTCTTTTTCTGCTGTCAATCTTCTATGTTTCTATCTTTTTTCTCTTCCATCTTAGATCAATTATGGGGTCATCAGCTACATTCCAGAGCAGAAACATCATTTCCCTTTTTTCTACCGGGTGACTCCAAAACAAGAACCTCCTCAATTGGCAATTGTCAAGCTGCTCCTGCATTTCCGATGGACGTGGATTGGCCTCGCTGCTCCAGACAATGAAAGTGGGGAAAAGTTCAGAAGAATGTTTGTGCCTGAAGCCCTAAAGAAAGGTGCTTGTGTTGCCTTCTCAGAAAGCTTACCCAGGCTTCAGGATGGAGGGGCCAAAAAGCACACCCTTCAATATTTCAGAGACACTAAAGTAAAAACTATTGTTTGTCAACTGAACTTTGAGGCCACATTAACACTAGCTATGATGATACGAAACATTGAAAATAGCGCTATCAATTTTGGGGGAAGAATATGGATTGCCACAGCTTTGTCAGATATAAGTGTGAGATTTTTTTATCAAATAGTTAACCTTCAGCATAACCATATTTTGTTATCCTTCTCAACCCAGAGAAAGAAAAAGACAAGATATTATGATTTTAAATCACATTACATTGCTAGTGGACAGTTTGGGGAGGCAGCATTTCAGTGTTCATATTCAAGCCCCTTGTGGTCTAAGAAAGTTTGGAATATGTGCCTGGAAAAAGAGAGCTGGGAAATTCCTCCCCAGGATCTGGTTGAAATAATCCTATCTGAAGATGGCTCAGGTATTTCCACATCAGTCCAGGTTCTGGCCTTGGTCCTCAGTGCTGCCTTTTTCTCCCAAATGAGTAAGATGAGGATGCGTGTTGGGAACCATCCAACACAACAGATGATACAACCATGGAAGGTAAAACTTAGAACATAAAATAATAGGTTTGGAAGGGAGTTCTTCTTCTATCCCACAAACTAGATCTTTTTTTTGTATTTATTTGTTTGTTTGTTTGTTTTACTTACTTACTTATTTGTTTGTTTGTTTGTTTGTTCGTTCGTCCGTCCGTCGGTCCATCCGTCCGTCCATCCATCCATCCATCCATCCATCCATCCATCCATCCATCCATCCATCCATCCATCCATCCATCCATCTATCTATCTATCTATCTATCTATCTATCTATCTTATCAAGCATATCAGTGATGGTGATTTATCTTCGAGTGCCAACAGGGAAATTTACCATATTTTTCAGACTATAACACACACCAAGATCATGAAGAGGTAAGTAAGAAAAAAGTTTTTATCCTCCCAGCCCCCTCCCCCCTGGAGCACTTTGCAACCCTTTCAAACCTTCTGCACACCCTGATTTTTGCAAAAACGGGTGAAAACAGGCCCATTTTTGCAAAAAATGGGGCATGCAGAGGGTTTCGGAGGTCTACAGAATGCTTCTGAAGGCTGGGGGAAGGGACAAACACCTCAGTTTTTGTGAAAAACAGGCTGTTTTTTTTCCAAAAATAGGTGCAAGGGTGGGACTTTAGGAGGCCCAAAATGGCTACATTCAGTATATAAGATGTACTAACATTCCCTCTTTTAGGGAGGGAAATGGTGCATCTTATACTCTGAAAAGTATGGTAATCTGAATAGAGGTTTCAGTTTAGAAAAATAACTTATATGTGATTAACATTTTTTTCTCTGGGGAAAAAAACCACAATAACTGCGCTTTCAATTGAACAAACATTTTATTAAAATGTAAAACTTTGCATTTGGCATGCTTTTTATTAATGTGACTTTTGCTGTTGTATGCCCGCTGATAATTTGTCTAATCTTGGCTCATATTCTATAAATTTGAGAGCAACACATGCATTACTCAGGTCATCTATAAGTCTGCTTTTGGTGTCATTTTTATATGATTCAAAACAGAAAACAGCTACTCACAAGCATAAGATGATCCAAACAAAGTAAGGAAAGCAATCCTAATTGCTTTCATTGACTTAAAATCATTTGCCAAAGATTCCATGCTTTAAGGATTTAAGGATTTAAGTACAGGTAACTGTGTTAGAATGAACTGTCCTGTGTCATCCCTTTCTATCTTTTCAAATGTTTCATGCAGGTCACAGAATTTATTTTTCCAGGTAGCGCTTTCTTAAAATTACAATAGCGCCATTTCCAGATTTTTTAAAATCTAACCAATTTAAGTAGGAAAGATTAAGTTCTTTAAATTTGGCTTTACCTGGAGAAGTAAGGAAACACAGGGTTATCTCCATTTTATAGAACTGTAAAAATCTTTTACTAAAATTCACCCCTGGAGCTGCTACAATGCTAGAAAATGCCTTGTAGATTTCCTGATGGCTTGTAAGATTGTCTGCAAATATTGTAGAATTTTCTAAATGCATGTTTAGATTTGGAAAGTGTTTGGCCTGACAGGCTGGCCACGCAACAAGGTAGTATACAAACACACAGAGAGTGAGGATTACGAAACTCGAAATTATATTGCTGTACAAATTGGCTTAGAGCCACAATGACTGCAGAGGAATGATGGTTTACGATCCAAAGGTTAGGGCTAACGGCTCAAGCCGGCAACAAATGTCTTTTAAATGAGCTTCTGCAAAGTATTCACTTGACTGGGTTTCAGATCAAATGTTCAACAACGACGCTTAAATGTCTCAAGATTCAAAAGTCAGCTGAGGAATTCTTGTATCCTCGTCCCTGTTACCTGCCAAAGGATAACTCCAACGCAGCTTCTCACAAGCCCTCCCTTTTTGAAGCCTGCTGCAAGCTTTCCTAATTGCTTCTAGATGTGCTTTAGAATCTTTGTCTGCATCTGCGTAGCTGCTCCTGGCACCCTAACATTGAGGATGGGGTCATCCATCACCCCCCTCCTCATCTGACCCAGATGAGGCTTTGACTGAGGATTCTACACTCTGTAGGAGCCTCTGTCTCTCAGGCACCCTCCACTTCCACCTCTCCTTCCCTCTCACTTTCTGACTACTCTGCAAGCCAAACAGGTCTCCGATGATCCGACAGACCCGGCTCCTCTAATTCAAAATCAGTGACCAGAGGAGCTGGCCATAAACCAACCACAACAGAAAGTATTTCAGCTGCCCACTTTCAAGGTCTGTTTAAAAAACTTGCAGTTTTATCTCAAATGTTTTGATTTCTCCAAACATCTTTTCTGCTGTTTTCCCATAACCTTGTAGTTTTTTGTTCAGTACATTGAAGTGTACTGTAAAATCTGTAAAAAAACATGAAGTTGGTGAACTAGGCATATCAATGAGCTGTGGATATTTCTGCCCTTTTTCATTCCTAAACAGCCTCATTTCAGTCAAGCACGCTACAAATCTCTGCAGCACTCATCCTCTGCTCAGCCACCAGACATTACTGTACATAAGTAAACAATTATACTGTGCCTCAACCTCCTCAAGAAGTGTTTTAAACTGTTGATAATTCAGAGCACAAGCCATGATGAAATTCACAATTTTTGTGACATCCTTGAGGACATCTTTAATTTTTTTCCCTTGGCACAAAGAACTGCTTGATGTATAACACAATGGAACTGAATAACTTTACGCTTTATCTCATTAACAATTAACTATATGAAACCAGATATTGCCCTCACCATAGTTCCTCACTTTTCCTGCAATAAACTCCTGTCTTTCAGTTGCGCCAAGTTCAGCAACATTTTTGTGGTTGATTTCAAAGTGCCTTCTGACACTTGATGTGTGACACACAACACTTTCATTACACAAAGTACATAATGCTTTCCCACTGCATTCAATCAGTCCAAATAATTCTGTCCAAGCCTCTTGGAATAATCTTCCATTATCTGCTTTCACTTTTTTTTGCTTCACTCCTTCTGGGGTATTCAAGACTTGGATTCTACAAAAACACAATTTAAAAAAATAATGAGGCATCCAATACAAATCTATCCCTGTACCAGATATAGCTAACACCATTAGTTAGCACTAAAGAAACCCCCTGAATCAACCAATCTACAGCAGTGATTCTCAGCTGAGGGTTCCTTTTGAATTTTCTGACCACCAGCGAATGGAAGAAAGCAATGTCACAGAAGAGCGGATGGAGAGGGCTGTAGGATGTTTTGTCCGGGGAAATTCACATCCACTCCCAGACCCCCTTGGGATCAACCAGGACATCTGCACCTCTTCTTTCCTTTTCTCTCTTCCTTTTCTTTTCTTTCCTCTCCTCTCCTCTCCTCCCCTTTCCTTTCCTTTCCTTCTTTCTTTTTGAAAATAAATTTATTAAATATATACAATAAAAACCAAATACAGAAAGACAAAAGAGATATGGATATTGTACATTTTTTTTACACTCTACTTATGTAGTAATTGGGGAGTGGGAGATTTTTGAAAACATTCTACATTGATATATTGCCATTACATCTTTATACTGTCATTGATAATACTTTATACTGTTATATTATCATCACTACTAGAGATCTATTGAATCTATGAATTAATTGGATTACTGAGCTAGATTTACTTACAGATTTATATCTAAACTAATAATTTATTTATTTATTGACCTATATACATATATGCTGATGTGTTAACCTATCTACTTATTATATACTTATTTACCTATCTATCAATATAAACACTACAATTTGTCAAACAACTGTATTTAACTATTATAACTATTAATTATTATATATTAATTGAAAGTTATTTTTCATTACCTATTACTTACTCAATTCTTCTAACTTACCCTAACCTTCTTGAATACCCATATCTAGAACATTAATAATACTTATTAGATATTGATATAGAACTGTATATTGACATTTTTGAGTCTTAAGAATTGGATTATAGAGCCTATTATAATATTATTATAAGCTATCCTACTATAAGTTTACTATAAGTTATTCTATTAAGATTGATATAAATCAATAGTATCGAACATTTTGAGTATAAGCTAAACCCATATTTCTGTATCTCTTACTATACCCTGTCTGACTTTCCCATAAATATTCAAAATGTCATCTACTAATACAAATACAAGTACTAAAGCTTGGAAGAAGGCAGCACCTCAATCTTCAACCCCGACCATCCAGCGTAACTTAGAAAACTCTTCTACTGACAAAACATCAGCTGTACAATCAGACCAAGCTGCACCCATTACCCTAGCTTCCCTACAAGAGATAATGATTAATATGCAGAAATCAATGGATCGGAAGTATGAATTAATGATGGAAAATATGGGTGCAATGAAGGAAGATATCATAGAAACATAGAAACATAGAAACATAGAAGTCTGACGGCAGAAAAAGACCTCATGGTCCATCTAGTCTGCCCTTATACTATTTTCTGTATTTTATCTTAGGATGGATATATGTTTATCCCAGGCATGTTTAAATTCAGTTACTGTGGATTTATCTACCACGTCTGCTGGAAGTTTGTTCCAAGGATCTACTACTCTTTCAGTAAAATAATATTTTCTCATGTTGCTTTTGATCTTTCCCCCAACTAACTTCAGATTGTGTCCCCTTGTTCTTGTGTTCACTTTCCTATTAAAAACACTTCCCTCCTGGACCTTATTTAACCCTTTAATATATTTAAATGTTTCGATCATGTCCTCCCTTTTCCTTCTGTCCTCCAGACTATACAGATTGAGTTCATTAAGTCTTTCCTGATACGTTTTATGCTTAAGACCTTCCACCATTCTTGTAGCCCGTCTTTGGACCCGTTCAATTTTGTCAATATCTTTTTGTAGGTGAGGTCTCCAGAACTGAACACAGTATTCCAAATGTGGTCTCACCAGCATTCTATATAGTGGGATCATAATCTCCCTCTTCCT
This sequence comes from Erythrolamprus reginae, assembly GCF_031021105.1. Lineage (NCBI taxonomy): Eukaryota > Metazoa > Chordata > Lepidosauria > Squamata > Dipsadidae > Erythrolamprus > Erythrolamprus reginae. The sequence goes on along the minus strand of NC_091951.1, from coordinate 36,239,801 downwards.
GCTTGTTATACCTCTAGCTATGCAGCCAAGCATCCTACTTGCTTTCCCTACCGCCTGACTGCACTGTTCACCCATTTTGAGACTGTCAGAAATCACTACCCCTAAATCCTTTTCTTTTGAAGTATTTGCCAACACTGAACTGCCAATACAATACTCAGATTGAGGATTCCTTTTCCCCAAGTGCATTATTTTACATTTGGAAACATTAAACTGCAGTTTCCATTGCTTAGACCATTTATCTAGTAAAGCTAAATCATTTACCATATTACAGACGCCTCCAGGAATATCAACCCTATTGCACACTTTAGAGTCATCGGCAAATAGGCAAACCTTCCCTACCAAACCTTCCCCTATGTCACTCACAAATATATTAAAAAGAATAGGACCCAGAACAGACCCTTGTGGCACACCACTTGTAACCTGACTCTGCTCAGAATACTCGCCATTAACAATAACTCTCTGATGTCTACGCTTCAGCCAACTGCAAATCCATTGAACTATCCAGGGATTAATTCCAATCTTCACTAATTTATCTATCAGCTCTTTATGTGGAACCGTATCAAAGGCTTTGCTGAAGTCCAGGTAGGCAATATCCACGGCACCACCTTCATCCAACACCTTTGTGACATAGTCAAAGAAATCAATGAGATTAGTCTGACATGATTTGCCTTCAGTAAAGCCATGCTGATTTGGGTCCGATAAGTTATTGTTTTTTAGGTGCTGATTTATCCTCTTTTTGAGTAGAGTCTCCATCATTTTAACTACAACTGATGTCAAGCTAACTGGCCTGTAGTTACCAGCTTCTTCTCTACTGCCCTTCTTGTGAATAGGCACAACACTGGCCATTCTCCAATCCTCAGGAACTTCTCCTGTTAACAAGGATTGGTTAAACAAATCAGTCAGGGGGGTAGTAATGACAGATCTGAGTTCTTTAAGAACTCTGGGGTGGATGCCATCTGGACCCATTGCCTTATTTATCTTTAATCGTTCAAGTTCTTCTAAGACATCGGCTTCTAAGATCACTGGAGCTGAATCCGTACAGCTGGAAGCAATGCTATATCCCTCTATAGTATTATTTTGTAAGGTGTCTTTTGAGAAAACTGAACAGAAGTAGCTATTGAAATGGTCAGCGATCTCCTTATTCCCATTAATGCATGTATTATTCCCGGTACTAAGCTTCGTGATGCCACAGTTTTTCTTCTTCTTATCATTAATATATCTGAAGAAGGTTTTATCCCCCTTCTTTACAGATTTGGCAATTTCTTCCTCTTTTGAGGCTTTAGCAGCATATATTATCTGTTTCGCCTCCTTCTGTCTCATTTTATATACCTCCCTATCAGCTATACTTCCAGACTCTTTATACCTCCTATAGGCAGCCTTTTTTTCATTGACTATAGCCCTTACATCATTGCTAAACCATAGCGGTTTCTTCTTCCTTTTACCTTTAGTTATTTGTCTTACATACAGTCCAGTGGCTTTTAAGATGGCCTTTTTAAATACAGTCCACTGGATGCTCGCTCCTGCCATTTTATCCCTCCCCTTTAATTCATTATCTAAATATTCTCCCATTGCATTAAAATTTGTTTTTCTGAAATCCAATACTTTGGTTGCATTATAGGATTGCTCACAATGAGTTTTTACATCAAACCACAAACATAGATGGTCACTGCAACCTAAATTTTCTCCCACCTTGACATCTGAAACCCATTTCCCATTCGTAAAAACTAAATCTAGAATATTCTCCCCTCTAGTTGGTGTCTTAACCAGCTGTGCCAGAGCTGCTCCTGTAAAGGCCTCTACTATATTCTTACTATACTATATCAAGGAAGAGATCAAGAAAATTGACGATCATGTTGGACAGCTTGATGAGAAGATAGCGATGATGCATGGAACCCTCACACAGAATGATGAAAAAATTCAAAAAATTGAGGAACAAAATGATAGAATGGAAACCAGGTTGCAATACGCAGAAAGTAGGACAGAATACATCAATACAAATCTGGAAGAGGCCATTTTAAATCTTGAGCTTGAAAAATCAGCATTCTTCTTGAGGTTCCACAATATTAGCGAATCAAGTGAAGAGAACCTGCCTCAGATTATGTCAGAAATTCTTGCACGCATCACAAATAAAACCCCACAGGAAATGTATCAACAAATGGATGAAATTTACAGATTATCTACAAGTTACGCAAAAAGAAATCGCCTACCCAGGGAAGTACATATTAGATTCACTAAGCGTACTATAAGAGATGAAATCTACAATATGTCAAAGGAAAATCCTCCATCATATAAAGGAAAAGAGATCATAGTCCTTCGTCAAGTTCCTAGACGAGTGCGTGAAAAGCGGAAACCCTATCAAACCCTAGCTAATAAACTCAACAGAAACAAGATACCATTTAAATGGCTGACACCTGAGGGCATGCTTATCTCCTTAATTGACAAAAAATACAAAATAACTTCGACAGAAGATGCAAGAGACTTTTACGATCAAGTCATCAAAAAGGTAGATGAGGAATGTATTAGGGAGCAAGAATCAAAAGATAAATCTAGCCTGGATGAAATCAGCTCTGAAGACACTCTCGCAGATAAGGAAACTGGACTTAAATTAACGGAAGAATATGGCAGAGACGGCCCAACAACAAGATCTCAAGCGGAGGCGAGAAAGGAGAAAATAAGAGAACCAGCAAACTAACTTACATCACAAAAAACCCTTACCGAATAATGAAATAAGACTATTCTCTATCAATATCAATGGCCTCAACTCTCCTAGTAAAAGGAAAAAAAACATTCTACAAAATTGAACAACAAAAAGCAGATATAATCTGTCTCCAAGAAACGCATGTAAAAAAACAAGACCAATTAATCTTAAACCATCCCAAGCTTGGAGAAATCTTTTCATCCCTTGCTGAAGTCAAGAAAAGAGGAGTAGTACTATACATTAAACCTAAACTTAACCCTAAACTAATTTACACAGACGACAACGGACAGATATTAATAGTACAAATTACATCAGGAACAAAAAAAATACATATAATCGCAATCTATGCTCCCACAATAAATCAATCCACTTTTTATGTAAAGCTACATCAAAAAATCACGGAATTAAACTTAACAAATATAATAATAACAGGCGACTTCAATGCAATATTAGACAGGAAAAAGGATCATAAAAGCACTAAGCAAATGAAAAAGAGAAAACAACTACCGACAACTTTTGAACAACTTACAACTGAATTAGCACTAAAAGACATATGGCGTCACTTTAATCCAAACAATAGACAATATACTTTTTTCTCTTTTCCTCACAAGTCATGGTCCCGCATTGATATGGCCTGGGCTGATTTAGAATTTATCAATGAAGTAACAGACATACAAATACTTCCAAACTCCTGGCCAGATCATAACCCCATATTGTTGAAATGGAGAGATTCAACTAATAACCATTCAAGACGATGGACTATGAACCAAACAATATTTAAAGAAGAAAACTTTCAAAAAATGTTAAAACAACAATTGGGTGAGTTTCTCCAAATTAACAATGATGGTAACACTTCCACACAAAACGTATGGGACACAATGAAAGCCTATGTGCGAGGAACCTATATCGCATACCAAAATAAAAAGAAAAAACAGAAACAAAACAGCCTATCCACACTAAAAATAAAACTTCAGAACCTTGAAAAAACCCTACAAATGAAACCAGACAACGCCGAAATTTTAGGAGAATTGAATATTACAAAACATTACATAAACCTGCAAACTCAAGAAGAACTCTCACATAAATTAAGGATTGCCAAACAAAAGCACTTTGAATTTGCAAACAAACCTGGGCGATGGTTAGCCTCAAAACTCGCTCACCAAAAAGCAGATAAAATTATAGAGGCATTATATGATCATACAGATGCTTTAAAAACAACACTTAGCGATAAAAAACAAATAATTAAATCTTTCTTTGAGGAATTATATAAAAAAGATGACGTAAATGAACAATTAATAAATAATCTATTCAAGAACTTAGAAAATACAGAAAAAATAAATAAGGAAGATCAGGATATGCTAAATGACAAAATAACATCAATGGAACTAACTAGTGCAATTACAAAACAAAAAAATAATAAAACCCCGGGCACAGACGGTATACCTGCCGAATTCTATAAACAATTTCAAGAAATTCTGGAGCCTATAATGTTACCCCTTGTTAATGAAATTCTCGAAGGTTCAAAACTTCCTTCCTCCTGGAACGAGGCCTACATAACTTTAATACCTAAAGATACACAAAATAGAGCTCACATTCAAAATTATCGTCCAATATCCCTGCTTAACTCAGATTATAAAATCTTTGCATCCATCATAGCCGAAAGATTTAAACGAATATTAACTGTTAGAATACATACAGACCAAAATGGCTTCCTTCCGGCAAGAAACATAACAACAAACACAAGGATTATTTTGGACTCTTTAGAATACTACGATAAAAACATAGATAAACCAGTAGCATTCCTATTCGTAGATCTACAGAAAGCTTTTGATAGTTTATACTGGCAATTCTTTACAACACAAATAGCGTCAATGCAATTTGGTAATAAATTTACAGAACTCATTAAAACTATATACTCAATACAAACAGCCAAAATACTGATAAACAATGATATGACAGAAACAATAAGTATAAAAAAAGGAGTGAGGCAGGGCTGTCCCTTAGCCCCCCTGATTTTTATCTTTGCACTAGAAGTTCTACTAAATAAAATGAGACACAATAAGGAAATCCAAGGATTAAAAATTAAAAATGAACATTATAAACTTCAAGCTTTTGCTGATGACATGGTGTTCATTGTACAAGACCCCTTAAAATCTGCACCTATCCTAATTAATGAAATAAATAAATTTGGAGAGATTGCTGGATTAAAAATTAATAGAGAAAAAACAAAAATGATAACAAAAAATATGACAAAACAGCAGATATTGAAATTAGAAGAATCCACTAAAATAAAAACGGCCAAAAAAGTTAAATACTTAGGATTATGGATTACCGCAAATTGCAGCACTATCAAGAAAGACAATTACGATAAACTAATCAATGAAATGGACAAAGATTTTTGCAGATGGTCGAAACTCCCACTCTCTATAATGGGGAAAATTGCTGTAATTAAAAGCAATATACTTCCTAGATTTCTATACCTTTTCCAAACTGCACCCATTAAACTAAATAGGACCTTTTTCAAAAATTTACACAAAAAAATTCGCAAATTCATATGGACAAAAAAAAAGGCCAGGATAAAACTTAAGGACCTACAAGACCATAGGTCAAGGGGTGGATTTGGGTTACCAAACATGGAACTATACTACCATGCCTCAATTGTAAACCTACTGAAAGAATGGATAATACTTAAAAATTCTAGAATATTAACACTTGAAGGCTATGACCTTCAATCCGGGTGGCACAAGTTTCTGATGACAGACATAGATAAAATACCAACATATTTCAGATTACACTACATCCGAAAAACCTTAATTAACACCTGGCACTTCATTAAAAAAAACCACTACCTCTGCATCCCAAAATGGATTTCACCAACAGAAGCCATTATATACCCGAATGCATTAACCCCTGATAAAATTATAACATACGACCAACTACTAAACGAAAATAATGAGCTAATCCCTAAGGAAAAACTCATGGAAAAAGGTATTAAAGTAGATTGGCTACACTACCTACAAATAAAATCAAAATATAATGAAGATAAGAACAAATCAGACTTCCAAAAAAATAACCCCCTCGATAAAATAATTTTTGGTCCACAAAAAAAGCAAATATCAAATATATACAATATCCTCCTTCAACATGATACTGTTGAAGAAATAGTTAAAGGATCTATGATAGCGTGGTCACAAAACTTTGGGTACACAATTTATTTAAACGAATGGGAAAAAATTTGGACTGCTAACTATAAACTAACGATGGCAACCTCATATAAGGAAAACCATTAAAAAATGTTCTACAGATGGCACTTGCCACCTGCTAGACTTGCAAAAATGTATCCAAATCTATCACCATTATGTTGGAAATGCAGAGAAAAACCAGGTACATATTACCACATCTGGTGGACATGTGAAACCACCCAAAAATATTGGGAAAAAATTAAAACTATACTAGAACAAATTACTTCTCAGACTATCCATGCGAAACCCAAATTATTTCTACAGTGGTACCTCGAGATACGAGTTTAATTCGTTCCAGACCTGGGCTCTTAAGTCGAGCAGCTCTTATCTCGAACGACTTTTCCCCATAGGAATTAATGTAAATAATTTTAATTGGTTCCAGCCCTCAAAAAACTCACAAAGTTAGTCTAAATTATGCAGAAAGACATGTTTTTAATGAATAAATGTACATGTACATATAAATGAATAATGAAGTTTCTTTCACTTAACTTGTAAACTTTCTTAAACTTTTAAATTTACATATGTTCAACTTCTCTGCCACCCAATCCTGTAGGACAGAGGTCCCCAACCCTTTTTGCACCAGGGACCGGCTTTAAGCGATCAAGAGAGGAATGGGTGAATGAATGGACGGAGGGTGGGAAGGAAGGAAGGAAAGAGGGAAGAGACAGGAACAGAGGAAGGAAGCAAGGAAACTTATGAAAGGGGAGAGTAAGAGAGGAATGAGTGAAGGGAGGGAGGGAGGGAAGAAGGTGGGAAGGAGAAAGAAAAGAAGAAATAGAGGAAGGGAAGGTAAAAGAGAGAAAGAAAAAGAGCAAGAAAGAAAGCTGCAAGCACCCCCCCGAGCCCCCCAGGCCGGCTGCAACCTTTTAAAACACGCGCGCCGCTTCGCAGCTGTCTCCTGAAGCCGAACGCGGAAGTTAGCGTTTGGCTTCAGGAGACAGCTCCTTGGCGCTTGTATCTCGAATTTGGGCTTGTAAGTAGAACAAAAATATCTCTCCCCTCCCAGCTCTTATCTCGAGTTGCTCTTAAGTAGAGCAGCTCTTATGTCGGGGTTCCACTGTACTAGGAATCACAAGACAAAATTTTAGTAAAGAAAACAGATATATTATAATACATATTATTACAGCCGCACGGATTTTATATGCACAATTTTGGAAGCAAGAAAAAACCCCAACTACTCTATCACTCTTGATTAAAATAATGGAATGCGCAGAAATGTCCAAACTAACAATGGAACTGCAAGACAAGGATGAGACAGATTTCTACAAAGCTTGGGATAAATGGTACCTCTGGTTAAAAAAAAGGAATTATCTAAAAATTACTCATCAAGAAAAATATCCAACAAAAACAACTTGAAAAAATAGCAATTTACATCACAAATCATAACATCAAACTGAAACAACAAACTGTAAACATCGATCGACACGAACTCCAACTTTACAAAGAAAATAAACCCCTAAATGAATTATATATATTGGCACTAAAAACTACATTCAAAACATATCGATAAAGCCTTAGGGTAAAACACACCAACTACGAGATCAAACTACAGGCCGCAAATCATGAAAGACCCAGCTCTAACGCTGGTTTTCGCCTCTCTATCCCCCCCTCCTTCTTTTCCCTATCCCCCTTCCTTCTATATCTACTTCCCTCGCTTCACAACCCCCTTCTCCCACTCCCCAATTACTACATAAGTAGAGTGTAAAAAATGTCCTTTCCTTCTTTCTTGTCCTTCTCTTTCCTCTTCTTTCCTCCTGCAGGTGAGAAGCAGGTCAAGCAGGGTGGTGAGGGCGCTGCAGAGGATGAGGCAGGGGTGTGCTCACCTCTTCGACTCCTGCAGCTGATCATCCAGTGCTGGGACTCCCCCATTGGCACGTGCGGCCACCAGTCCAGTCAGCCACGCCTGCTGCCTCCTGAGGAGTCAGAAGGGCCGGGCCTGCCACCCAGTCCCAGGTTGCTCAGTGTGGATGGAGGCAGTTCGATCTCAGCCTCCTGTGCTGCTCGGGTCCACTGACAAAAGCTTTGCCCTTGGAAGTTTCTTCTGAGTCAGGTGGGACCCACGCTACCTTCTTTAGATATCAAAATATCAAACCACACAATTAGTTGAAAGCTGTTATAATTTGAACCTCATGCTTCAAATTTTATGCTTTTAACATTTGGGGAAAAATGCTTTTTATCTGCTTTATTTCTTTTTAAAAAATGGACTGGAGCCACGCAGGAGAGGTGGTTGGATGCTGGGACCACACCGTTTCTGAGAAGAGCATGGTAGAAAGGCAGGTGTGGCTGCCCCTCCCCATGGAGGGAGGAAGGCAGCAGGGCAACTGGGTATACATGATTACAGAAAAAGTATAAACATGATTGTGAATACATAAATATATATATAAACATGGTTATGAGTACATGAGATGATTATGAATACGTGGGGACATTAGGACAGGGATGGTAGGCACATTGGTGAGGTTATGCATGCTCCTTCCAGACTTCTTAGGAATGGGGTGAGGTCGATGGTAGACAGTCTAAGGTTAACATTTTGTGGGTTCTCTGTGGAAGAAACAGAGGTACTGTAGGTAGTGTATTCCAGGCATTGATCACCCTGTTGCTGAAGTCGTACTTTTTGCAACCAAGTTTGGACTGGTTTAGATTAAGATTGTATCTATTGTGTGCCATTTTTGCAATTGAAGCTGAAGTAGTCATTGACAGGTAGGACATTGTAGCAGATAATTTTATGTGCTACACTTAGATCAGACTGAAGGTGGCGTAGTTCTGAATTGTCTAAGCCCAAAATTTCAAGTCTGGTTGCATAAAGTATTCTGTTGCAAACAGAGGAGTGAAGGACTCTTCTAATGAAATATCTCTGGACATTCTCAATTGTATTAATGTCTGATATGTAGTGCAGATTCCAGACAGATGACCTTTATTGAAGAATGGTCTAGCAAATATTTTATATGTTCTGGTTAAAAGTATATGCATATACCTTACATCAGTGTTTTTCAACCAGTGTGCCGGGGCACACTAGTGTGCCGCGAGACATGGTCAGTTGTGCCGCGAAGCTCAGCAAGAGAAAAAAAGCAAGAGAGAGAAAAAAAGAGAGAGAGAGAAAGAAAGGCAGGGAAGGAGGGAGAGATAGAAAGAGCAAAAAAGAGGAAGGAAGGAAGAGAGAAAGAAAGGGATGGAGAGAGAGAGGAAGGAAGGAAGAGAGAGAAAGAGGGAGAGAAATAGAGTGAAAGGGAGGAAGAGAGAGATAATTTTTTTGTTCAAACTTTTTTTAGCCCCCCCACTCCCCCCTCGCTCAATGTGCCCCATGATTTTGTATATGTAAAAAATGTGCCGCAGCTCAAAAAAGGTTGAAAATCACTGCCTTACATACATATTACAAATAGTACATTAGTCCATATTTTCCATTTCTAAATCTTTATTTCCACCTTAGTCTGCATTCAAAATTCATTTCCTCCCTCCCCTCTTTCACTCTCTCTCCACTTCTTCTTTTCTTTCTTCACCCTTCTATTTCGTCTTTCTTCCTTTTTATAGTTCCCTGAGTGCTTCTTATCCTAATTCATCTCGTATTTAACAGACTGTTAACATAATCCATACATTTAACTAGCGGTGCCTCTTCTAAAGTTATCATTATCTTTTCTGCATATATAACTCTTTACTCTGGGTATATGTTACTCATCTGATGCCGCCTCTTCCAAACCTCATTTGTCTCCTGTATCTAATTAATTTTCTATTTTTTCCCCAGATTAACCACTATAGCTTAACTTTCCAAAATATTTACTGTCTCTCATGCCTCTTAATTCTAAACCATATTGCTTCCTCCCCGCACTGAATATGAACTCATTGTTCATTTTTTTCTCCCTTAATTTTCTAAATGCCCTAAATTTCTAATTTCTTTTTCTCTCTTACTATATAACTCCCTTCTCACTTTCTTACTAAAATTTTCTCTATTTTAACTCATTCTCCTAGACACAAATCCCACTTCTGATCAAAAAGGATGCAATGGTCAAGGGTAATGAAAGCCACTGTGAGGTCAGACAGAGTAAGGATGGATGAACTAAATTCATCCCACTCTTGCTGTATATCATTTACAAAAGCATTCAATGCCATTTCTATCTCATAACTGAAACGTGAATGAAAGGCCACATGTAACACATGTCATCCAAGGCACTCTGGAGTTGCAACACAACATTTTTTCCACCACCTTCCCTAAGAAGGAAAGGTGGGAGAGTGCATTGAAATTGTCCAGTTAGGTAGGGTGCAATGATGATTTCATAAAGAGGGGACAGGCCAAGTCCTCCTTAAATGGTCCTGGGAATGCTCCCTCCCACAGCAATGCATTAATTATCACCTGGACCCACCTATAGTCACCCTCCTATAGGTTTTCACCAACAAGGAGGGAGAAAGATCTACTAAGCAGGTAGTTACATTGATAGTCCCAAGGACTGTGTCCATTTCCTCAGGACCAACATGATCAAACTATTCCCCTGGCATTTCTAACAATCCTACTCCATGCTTGGCTTAAAACTGACAGTGAATCCAAGCAATTTTATCCATCAGTTCAGAGAGAGGTTCCTCCCGGTTCAGACCGGTTCACCCAAACTGGTAGCAAACCGCTGGTGATGATGTCACAAAACTGGTTTGGTTGGTGCCAGTTTGTGGGCGCTACCATATCTCCCATTTTTTCTTCTTCTTCACATGTGCAGAAGCTGTGTTTCCAGCACTGTACATGTATTGCCTTCTTGTTTTCAGTCTTTTGGGGGGTAATTTTTTTGGATTTTTTTTTGCCACTGTGCAAAAGTAAAAATGGGACGCGGGTATTTTGGGGAACATCAATACCAGAAGTGGGGAAACAACCCTACAGAGATGGTGAGATTTCTAGACCTAAAATATGTTTGTGACCTGAGATTACAGGTCATTCCCCATTTCCTTTCAGCTCCATCCTTTTCTACAAAACCTCCAGATTTACAATCTTTCTGTGGATGATGTTTATTTGGATGAGGCTGGAATTCCTATTGCTGACTTTGATATCATGGACTGGGCAGTGTTTCCTAACAAGTCTTCTGCTGGTGTGAAAATAGGGAATATTGAAAAAGAAGAAGTGTCTTCAGAGATCAAGTTCTCTATCGATGAGAATGTCATCATATGGCCAACTTCATTTAACCAGGTAACCAGGTCTGCCTGTTTGTGTATATTCATTCATTCCTACATATTCATCTGCTTTTGTGGTTTATCAGTCTTCGCACTCTGATAGAAGCTCTTTGATAACAAAATGACAGGTTGAAGATCAAACTACTATTTGTTCTAGATCTCCACAAAGACTTATTGCATACTGTGGAACACTGTTCCCGTAAGCTGCGCGTGTGAGCACGCGCACGCCCAAAAATACCCCCCCCCGTGCACCCTTTTCCATGGGCGTGCACTCCCCATCCCCCTGCCAGCCCGTGGGGGTGGGGGTGGGGGGGGAGGCACTGGCAGTAGAAGGCGCTGCCCCCCCACCCGCCCGATCCGCCCCCTCTCCTCCTCTTCTGCCGAAAGAAAAGTGCGGAGGCTGCCTGCTTGAGCCTCCTGTAGCTCCACCCCACTTTGCCCTGCCTGTCATCCTCTGTTGTGTTTTTTTGGGGGAGCAGCAGGAAAGCCGGCTTTTTGGGAAAGCAGCACGCCTTTTAAATATGCTGCTTTCCTGCACCTGTTTCCTGGAGGGGAGTGGCCTCCTCCCTCCCCCTGCCCAGGAAAGAGTTGCAAGAAAGCAGCACATTTGAAAAGCCCTGGCCGGCACAGGGCTTTCCTGCCACTCCCCCCCGAAAACACAATGAAGGTCCAGGATGACAGGCAAAGCGGGGTGGAGCAACGGGAGGCTCAAGCTGGTGGCAGCAGACCTCCGTTGTGTTTTTGGCTGGGGGGGGCAGGAGGACCTTCCTGGCTTTCCTGGGCAGTTGGCTTGAGCCTTGTGCCAGTCAGCAAAGCCAGCTGCCTGCCGGAGACGTGGAGAGAAAGAAGGGAAAGAGAGGGAGGGAAAGAGGAGAGGAAAGAAGGAGGGAGGTAAGGAAGGAAGGGAGAAAAAAGTGAATGAGAGGGAGAGAGAAAGGGAGGAAGAGAGGAAGGAAGAGATAAATATAAAGGGAGAGAGGGAGAAAGAGAGGGAGGGGAAGAGGGGAAGGAAGGAAAAGAGAGAGACAAAGAGAAAAAAGTGGAAGGAAGAGAGAAGGAAAGAAAGGAAGGGAGAGAGAGAGAGAGAAGATAGGAAGGAAGAGAGAGTGAGAGAGAGCAAGAAAGAAAGAGTGAGAGAGGAGAGAGGAAGGAAGAGAGTGAGAGAGAGAGAGAGGAAGAAAGCAAGAGAGAGAGAGGAGTGGAAGGAAGGGAGAGGGAGAGAGAAATGATAGAAAAAAGGGGGGAAAGAGAAATGAGAAAATGATTGAGGCAGAGAATAACAGGAAAGAGAGAGAAACAGAGAGAGAAGTGACTCTTGATTTAAAGCATATGGTAAAAGCACTTAAATAATAACAGAGAGAAAACCCCCCAGCCCTCACCTGTTTTTATTAATAGTTATGTTTTTGGATTTGCTGGTTGTTTTAGTTTTAATAGTAATAGAGTTTAGTTTTGTTTTATTATTAATTTCTTTTAATAAAAAAGAAGGGATTTATTTATTTATTTATTTTTTATTTGTACTTCTATACTGCCCAGTCCCAAGGGGACTGCCACTCAGACACTATACTTTTCCTCCCACCCCGAAAAAAAATTAGAGGGAACATTGCTGTGGGAATGCCAGCATTGTTCTATGTAACATGGAAATCATGTTGGCTAATCCAATGGTGCTTGTGTCAGTAAGGATACGAAGGAACCACACAAAATCCTTAGAGCCTGAAGGTTCTACAGGATGTCTTATTCAGTGGAGTCCTTGATGGACTATGAGCTTGTTTGTTTACTGCAGATATTTTATTACCCATCTTGATAACATCATCAATGCCTGGTGATAGCACTAATAATAATAAGCAATCTTCTGCTTCTTATGTTTTGGTTAGTTATTCCCATCTTGTATTACTATTGTCAATTCATGCTGAAGCTGATAAGAATGGGAGTCCAAAGGCATGTTACCTTGCATTGCCTGAAAAACCTCAGAAAGATAATGATGTCTGGATAGATCAGCCCTGAGTACCCTCTAGGATTACATCCTGTTGAAATCAAACTGCAAGTGGAAAGTTTTCAACCAAAACAAATGTATTTCTGTTATATTGGGGAAAATATCTTGAAACTCCCTTCTTGAGTTTATGAATCCATCTTGGCAATGACTTCCATTTATAAAAGGAATCTACATATTCATACATTTGCCTGATTTTCTTTCTATTTAGAATGCCTCCTTTTCTAGGTGTACTAAAAGTTGCTTCCCAGGATACACAAAGCTCACAAGAGAGGGAGAACCAGTTTGCTGCTATGATTGCTCTCCATGTATGGAAGGAACAATCTCCACTCAAGAAGGTAGGTTGCTCAAAGACAAGGAAGAAACATCTGCATTTTATTCTAGCGACAATTATATATTTTGTTGTTGTTAGTTGTGAAATCATGTCTGACCCATCGTGACCCATAATGACGCCATGGAAAACATTCCTCCAGGCCTTTCTGTCCTCTACAAACCTCTGGAACCCATTTAAGCTCATGCCTACTGCTTCAGTGAATCTCTCCCAGCATTAGGCTCTTCTCCAGTGAGTCCTTCCTTCTCATTAGGTGGCCAAAGTATTTAAGTTTCATCTTCAGAATCTGGTCTCCTAAAGAGCATTCAGGGTAGATCTCCTCTAGGACTGACTATTTGATCACATTGCAGTATAACAGGCTTGCAGGAGTTCTCCAGTGGTTCTCCTCCTACCTCTCCGGTCGGTCGCAGTCGGTGTTAGTGGGAGGTCAGAGGTCGACCTCTAAGTCTCTCCCTTGTGGGGTGCCTCAGGGGTCGGTGCTCTCCCCCCTGCTATTTAATATATACATGAAACCCCTGGGTGAGATCATCCAAGGGCATGGGGTGAGGTATCATCAATATGCTGATGATACCCATTTATACATCTCCACCCCATGTCCAGTCAATGAAGCAGTGGAAGTGATGTGCCGGTGCCTGGAGGCTGTTGGGGCCTGGATGGGTGTCAACAAACTCAAACTCAACCCAGACAACATGGAGTGGCTGTGGGTCTTGCCTCCCAAGGACAATTCCATCTGTCAGTCCATTACCCTGGGGGGGGGGAACTACTGTACCCCTCAGAGAGGGTTTGCAACTTGGGCATCCTCCTTGATCCACAGCTGACATTGGAACATCATCTTTCGGCTGTGGCGAGGAGGGCGTTTGCCCAGGTTCACCTGGTGCACCAGTTGCGGCTCTATTTGGACAGGGAGTCATTGCTCACAGTCGCTCATGCCCTCATCACTTCGAGGTTCGATTACTGCAATGCTCTCTACATGGGGCTACCTTTGAAAAGTGTTCGGAAACTTCAGATCATGCAGAACGCAGCCGTGAGAGCCATCGTGGGGCTTCCAAGATTCACCCACGTTTCTTCAACACTCCGTGGCTTGCATTGACTGCCGATCAGTTTCCGGTCACAATTCAAAGTGTTGGTCATGAACTTTAAAGCCCTACATGGCATTGGACCAGAGTACCGCACAAATCCCAGTGACCGATAAGGTCACACAGAGTTGGCCTTCTCCGGATCCCATCGACTAAACAATGTCGTTTGGCGGGCCCCAGGGGAAGAGCCTTCTCTGTGGTGGCCCCGGCCCTCTGGAACCAACTCCCCCTGGAGATTAGAACTGCCCCCACCCTCCTTGTCTTTCGTAAACTACTCAAGACTCACTTATATTGCCAGGCATGGGGGAGTTGAGACACCTTTTCCCCAGGCTTTTTTATACTTTGTTTTATGTTTGGTATGAATGTGCTGTTTGGTTTTTTAAAGAATGATAGGGTTTTATATGTTTTTTAATATTAGATTTGTTCCACTACTATATTGTTTTTATTACTGTTGTGAGCCACCCCGAGTCTTCGGAGAGGGGCGGCATACAAATCTAATCAATAATAAATAATCAGAATAATAATCCATAGTTCAAAGACCTCAATTCTTTGGCGCTCAGCCTTTCTTACGGTCCAACTTTCACAGTCATATATTGTAACTGGGAAAACCATAGCCTTGACTACATGCACTTTTGTGGGCAGGGTGAATTGTCTCTCTAAGTGGTTTACAGAGTCAGTATATTGCCCCCAACAATTTGGGTTCTCATTTTACCGGCCTCAGAAGGATGAAAGGCTGAGTCAACTTTGAGCCTGATGATCTTTGAACTGCCAAACTGCTGGTAATCAGCAGAAGTAGCCTGCAGTACTGCACTCTAACCAGTGCCCCACATTGGCTCCTAATATAATAAATAGTGGTTTATCTCTACAAAAGGATATACATACAGCATACAGTAGTACAGTACTGGTCATGAATGCTTCTGACCACAACCAAATTGGGGGGTTTTGTAAACACCAAAACAGCGACTCATGTGTGGCCGCTGCATTAATTTTGGTTAGGTTCAGGTCACGACTAAATTGTGCTGTGACCAAAGTAATGGAATTAATTATGGTCATGACCAGAAGTTCTATACTACTAGGGAAAGGTCAAACTATCAATCAGCAGCTTCAGCAGGGAAGCACACAAGGAGAGAGATATGGGGCTACCCTTGAAAAGTGTTCGGAGACTGCAATTAGTCCAGAGTGCAGCCACAAGAGGTATCATGGGTACACCCATATAACACCTTTGCTCTGTGAGCTGCACTGGCTTCCTATTAGTCCCCCACCCTGCTAGCCTTTTGTAAGGCCACGAAGACCTGGCTGTGCTGGCACGCTTGGGGGCCATAAATTTTACATTCTAGATGGCCAATTTTGTGAATGGTGTGCATGTGTATGATAGTGACTGTTTTTTTAAATCTTTATGAGGTTTCATTTTTTAATGTTTTAGTTTAGAAATGTTCGACTTTTTTATCTTTGTATCTATTTTATTGTATTTTTTATCACTGTTGTAAGCCGCCCTGAGTCCTTCGGGATTGGGTAGCATAGAAGTCGAATAAATAAATAAATAAATATATACCCCAACAGGGCCTCTCTTATTGTTAGTGATGGGCGAACCAAACCTGCACAATTCAAGTCCGTACTGAATTTTGTGGTGTTCGGTACGCCAAACACGAACACGGATTTTTTTCAAACTTCGGGCAAAGTTCGGGGTTGTGTTCGGCGTTTGGAGCTTTGACATCACCGACAGGTTGCTAATGACACCAAGGTGATCACTTCCTGGATTTCCCATTCGGGTTCGGCTTCGGCCGAATTTTGTGTAAAGTTCATCCGAACTTGCCAAACCCGAACACCGTTGGGTTCGCCCATTACTACTTATTATATATCTTAAAGTGGTAACAGTGAAATAACCCTACTGATCCATTCCTACCATTTTGTCATCATTATAGTATTATAGCATTAAAGCAGCTGGTCAGCTATTTAATCATCATTGGAAGAAGCTTCAGAAAGATACAAAGCCAATATCAACTATTGGATACCAAATTCAGAAAATTCACTCCTATAACTCAATCAACAATTTTAAAATAGATAAATTGTTTAACAATAGCTATTGGAAAGGCCATAATAAGGAAGGATGGTTTTATCATTTCTGGCTAGAATCAACAATTTTAAAAGCATTGAAACGACAGATATCAGAACAGTGGGGGTGGGATCCTAAACATAAAAAATTGAAATAACATGGTTCTATAATTTTGGCATAAAATTGGAAAGACACTTTTTGTCAGGGATGTCAGATTGGGAGATGAAATTGAAAAATATGGAGCAATGGAAAAATTGACAATATCTATAGCATTTATACAGGGATGCGGTGGCTCAGGGGCTAAGAAACTGAGCTTGTTGATCATAAAGGTTCGAAGTTCAGCAGTTCAAATCCCTAGCACCGCATAATGGGGTGAGCTCCTGTTACTTGCACTAGCTTCTGCCAACCTAGCAGTTTGAAAGCATGTAGAAAAATAGGGACTACCTTTGCTAGAAAGGTAACAGCATTCCGTATCCCTTCAGCAATTAGTCACGCCTGCCACATGACCATGGAATTGTGATCAGACAGCGCTGGCTTTTCAGCTTAGAAACAGACAGTGAAGGGCTACCAATTTTTTTACTACCACATTGTGGGCGTGGCCTATGCAGGATGCCCTGCATTTTCTTTCAACCTCTTTCAGTGCAAATTGGGTGCTCTGGGGTGGAGCTCCATTTTTGCTACCCCACTGCATCCCCCCACCTGTCTGAGAAGTAGCCCACCACTGGAAATAGACCACCCCATGGAGTTGAGGACAACTAGCATGTATGTGAAAGGGGAACATTTACCTTATACTATTTATGAGAAAAATAACAATAATGGGTACTGTACATATTGCATACTGCAAAGCAAATTTAGACCTTTTGAACATAGCTTTTAGAAAGAAAGATTTGAGAGTAATCAAAACTAATAGATGAAAGTATTCAAATAGATGTTTAAAAGTATTGTTTAAAAGTAAACACAAACACACATGCCCAGAGAATATGGATACACACACACAAACACACACACACACAAACACATGACACACAATTAAGCATTTGGCAAATAAAGAGAAAGGATGATGGCAAACTTTTCCTATAATCACTTCATTCATGCTGAGTAATTATATTTTGTGTTATTCAATTGTCATTATTCAATGTAGATAATTTCTTCCTTTATATTTTATTATTCCAGTAATAAAAATGGTTTAAAAATAATTTTAAAAAATTCATTGTTTTATCTACCCCTGCATTATCAGTCCAATTGCTCACGAGCTATAGAATATCACTAAATCAAAAGATAAACAGCAATATATGTTTTCCAGATGCAGCTTATTGTGAAAAGTGTCCAGATGAACAGCATTCCAACAAGAAGCGAGATCAGTGTGTCCCCAAAATCATAACTTTCCTGTCCTACAAAGAAACGTTAGGTCTTATGCTGGCTATCATAGCCTTATTTTTGTCTCTAATCACTGCCTTAGTTCTGGGAATCTTCATTAAATACCGAGAAACTCCCATAGTCAAAGCCAACAACCGGGATCTCACCTACATTCTCCTGGTCTCTCTCCTGCTTTCCTTTTTGACCTCCCTTCTATTCATTGGTCAGCCCCATAAAGTGACTTGCCTTCTTCAACAAATCACCTTCAGTGTGGTTTTCTCAGTTGCTGTCTCTTCCTTGCTGGCCAAGACAATCATGGTGGTGGTAGCATTTTTGGCCACAAAACCAGGCAGCAGGATGAGGAAATGGTTGGGGAAAAGTCTGGCTAACTCCATTGTCTTGTTCTGCTCTGGAGTTCAGGTGGGCATCTGCCTTACATGGTTGGGAATCTCTCCCCCATTTCCATATTCTGACCTGCATTCTCAACCAAGAGAGATACTCCTGCAATGTAACGAAAGTTCGGTCATCATGTTCTACACTGCCCTTGGTTACATGGGCTTTTTGGCTGTCATCTGCTTTTTGGTGGCTTTCCTGGCCCGCAAGCTTCCAGGGACTTTCAATGAAGCCAAGTGGATCACTTTCAGCATGCTGGTTTTCTGCAGTGTTTGGATCTCCTTTGTCCCCACCTACTTGAGCACCAAAGGGAAATACATGGTGGCGGTGCAAATCTTCTCCATTCTGGTCTCCAGCCTTGGTTTACTGGGATGTATTTTTCTCCCCAAATGTTACATCATTGTTCTGAGACCTGACATGAACACTAAGGAACATTTAATGATAAAAAACCAATGAGAGCTCTTGGGTTTTGAAGGTTTTTTTCCTAACCCAAATTATTTAAGATAAAATAAGATTCCTAGGAAGTGAAATCTCTTATGTTAAAAACTCTCATATGAACTTTCAATCATAACTGATTTAGTAAGACTCAGCCTTCCATCCTTCCGAGGTGGGTAAAATGAGGACCCGGATTGTGGGGGCAATATGCTGGCTCTGTTAAAAAGTGCTATTGCTAACATGTTGTAAGCCACCTGAGTCTAAGAAGAAGGGCAGCATAAAAAAATTAGAATAAATAAACAAACAAACAAATAAATAAATATTTAGTAAGATATATTAGAGATGTGTAAGAGATCATTTTCTTTTGAATCATTACTCTATACAATCCATATTTAGAAAGAATCGTGATATGAGCCGTGGTGGCCCTATAGGATATGGTGAGGCTAATTTCACTGGGTTCTAAGTGATTTTTTGTGTTTTCTTTTTCTTTTTAATTAGTTTCCTCTTTATTCTTAGAATAAGGCATGATGATTTCACTGGTTACACAGGGACATTATTAAAGTAGGTTATGATGATTTTGCTGGGTTTGCAGCAATACAACTAGTGTAGGGCAGGAGGATTATGCTGGGTATGCAGCGATTTATTTAGAATAGGGCATAAGGTATGATTTGGATTGGTGCAGAGTGGATGATTTCATGGGTGTATTCCTGAATATATAAAAAATTATAGATCATAATAGTTATATTGGGGAGAATATAGCTGAGAAGAAGGGCATCCTTTCTTTTTTCTTTTACTTTTCCCCCTTCTCTTCTTTTTTTCTTTTTGTATCTTTTTCTTTTGTGTATTCTCTGTCTTATTTCCCTCTTCTGTTTCCTTATTTCCTTATTTCCTCCCCTTTTTTCTTCATTTTTCATGCTTTCCTCATTTCTTTTTTTTTTAAATACTATATGTGGATCGGGTAATATTATATATATTATTATATACATACATACATACATACATACATACATACATACATACACATGTTACTTATTAAAAGGATGTAAAATAATTAATTGGGTTTACTAATTTGGTTTATTAAGGTGTTGAATTCAGATATTTATTAGTTGGGGGAGTTGCTCTCCCCCCCTTGAATTTGATATTAGAAGTATTTGGGTTTTTTGTTTAGGTTCACTTTTCCTCTTTTTATTTTTAAAGGGCATTTCCTATTAAAAATGGTTTTTTTAAAACTATACATTTAAATTGAGTCGGAGGAGATATGGCAAAAATTTGAAATAATAGAGCCTTATGGATTAGAGGTGTTTAAAATTCAAAACAGCTTAAAAGATGTATTAGTTAATAGCATTTTAATTTTATATAAGAAATCTGAGTAGCCATTTTTGTTCAGATGTTAAAAGCAATGGAGGTAGTATTGGATTTGGATTTGTATACCGTAATTTTAAATTTTTATTAATTGTATTGTAACTCGATGTGGATGGTATTTTAAATTACATTTGTGATTGGAGAGAAAAATAAAAAAATCCTTTGCCAAAAAGAAATGAGCCGTGGTGATGCAGTGTTAGAGTGCAGTAGTGCAGGTTACTTCAGCTGATTGCCATCTGTTTGCAATTTGGCAGTTCAAATCCCACCAGGCTCAATGTTGATTCATGCTTTTTTGGCACTATTGTTACAATGGGCTCTGGCACTTAGATCGTTAGAGATGAATACTGCAAGATCCTTAACAGAGTGAAGATTGTCTACAAGGTCATGTCCATGCAGCTTGTATTCTGATTATTATTTTGCGAATATGTAAGGCAGAGCATTAGTTGGTTGAGATTTGAAGTTGCCACTTGCTTGACCATTCTGACACATAGTCAAAGTCTTTTTGAAGGGTAGCAGCATTGTCGGTGGTGTTAAATAATTTTACATCATCAGAAAAGAAGATACAATTGTTTTTAATATGATCGCAAAGGTCATTTACGTAAATTATAAAGCGTGTTGGCTGTAAAACGCTGCCTGTACATAAAATTCATTAAAATATGTTTTATGCAAAAAAATAAATAAAAACATGCTTTCTCCCTTTTTTTCCTCTTCGGAGGCATGCGTGATGGCACCAGCACAAGGTGTGGAGGCATGGGGGAGGCGGAGGCAATTCCAATGCACTGCCCCCTTCATCCCACTTTCTCCTGGCTCGGCTGCAGCTGCACCAAACAAATTTCAGCACAGGGAGCTGCCAGCTTCAGGGAAGAGGAGGATGTAAAGTCACTTCTCCATTTCTTCTTTAGGGAAACATAATATTCTGTGTGGGTTTTTTAAAGTATGTGCTGTATTGCCAGGGATTAATGTGTATCAAAGTAAGGAAATGGATGTGTGGTAAGACTGAACTCTTCCCACTCTAAGGGGATTTCCACTATAATTGTGGGACATTTTTAAATTTGGTTTCTCGACTTATTCTCCATGGTATCAAAACAAAAGTTCTGGCAAAGTTCCCAGAGAAAAATTCCCAGTGTTCTGTTCATGGCCTAAAAGTGAAAGTTGGCAAAACTCCGAAGTTACACCAGATGCAACCTTTAGCATTTCTGCCCTGGGACTTTTTACTCCAAAGCTGGATACATTTTGGAGGAAGCATTTTTGGAACCAACTGTTGCTGTAAAAGACCAGATACTCTGACATATGATGGAAATATCCATTGCTGAAACTTTTTATATTCCCAAATTAGTCAAACAAGGTAGACAGACCCTTCTATTCTCATCTATTAAATATTTTTATAGTTATTTATTAGAATTTGTCAAACAAAAATGAGAACAAGAATAAAAATAGAAAAATACAGGGACGATAGGCACATTGGTGCGCTTATGCACGCTCCGTTTACTGACCACTTAAATGTGAAGTAAGGTTAACTGAAGTCAATTTGTGACTGAAACTGTGGAAATTTGTAGTTGAGAGAACTGAATCAGGTAGAGCATTCCAGACTTTGCCAACTCTATTACAGAAATTACATTTTTTACAGTCAAGTTTAGAATGACTTACATTAAGTTCAAAATAGTTGTTAGACTGTGTATTATTGTGATCAAATACAGAGAATGCCATATACAGGTAAAACACTACAATGTATAATTTTGTTTGCAATACCTAAATCTGACGGCAACCTACACAGTTCCAAGTTATCCAAACTGAGAATTTCAAGCCTAGTAGCATGGAGAATTCTATTGCGTACAGAAGAATGCAAGACCTTTCTTGTGAAGTACTTCTGAACCTGCTCAATTGTACTGAATTTTTTTATTTTTTATTAATTATTTATGAATTAGATTTCTATGCCGCCCTTCTCGAGGCAACTCAGGGTGGCGTACAATACTATAAATACAACAATATGTGAAGAAATCTAAATTACTATAAAAGAATTATACAAATTACGAAAAAGTATTAAAAATCCTGTATACAGTCATGCACATTCATCCAATTCAATCATACTTAGTATCAGCCAGAGACAATCTCATCACTCACAGCCCTCATACCTGCCGGCAGAGGTAGGTCTTAAGAGCTTTACAAAAGACCAGGAGGGAGGGGGCGGTATGTTTCTCTGGAGGGAGTTTATTCCAGAGGGCTGGGGCCACCACAGAGTAGGCTCTTCCCCTAGGTCCCACCAAATGACATTGTCTGGCCAACGGGACTTGGAGAAGACCGACTCTGCGGAACCTAACCGGCTGCTGGGATACATGAGGCAGAAGATGGTCCCAAAGATAATCTGGTCCTAAGCCATGTAGGACTTTTTAGGTCATAACCAGTACCTTGAATTGCGCCTGGAGACCAATTGGCAATCAGTGCACCTCACGGAGTGATGTTGAAATGTAGGCAGGCCCTGGTAGCCCCACTATAGCTCATGCGGCTGCATTTTGCACAATTTGTAGTCTCCAAACACTCTTCACAGGCAGCCCCATGTAGAGTGTATTGCAGTAATCAAAGCTTGAGGTGATAAGGACATAAGTGACTGTGAGAAGTGACTCCCTGTCCAAATAGGGACACAACTGGCGCACAAGGCATACCCATGCAAACTCCCCCCTCATCACAGCCGAAAGATGGTCTTCCAAGCTCAGCTGTGGATCAAGGAGGATGTCCAAGTTGCGGACCTTCTCTGAGGGGGTGAAAAGACTCCCCCCTCCAGTGATGGACGTATAGCTGATATTGTCCTTGGGAGGCAAAACCCACAGCCACTCCATCTCGTCGGAGTTGAGTCTGAGCCTATTAATGCCCATGCAGATCCTGACAGCCTCCAGACACCGGCACATTACTTCCACTGCTTCATTGTCAAATATATGGTAGGGATTCCAAACAGTTGAACAATACTCTAAGATTGGTTTAGCATAACTAATATATCTGTAATATATATTCATATTTATATATTTATATCAGCCCAGAAATCTACTTACCTTCCCTACTGGTTTGGAAGCATGTGCTTCTCATGTGTGTGCTTCGCATTTTGCGCATGTGCTTCACATTGTGTTTGCTTTTTCATCCTTTGCATATGCACAGAAGGCTTTGTGCATGCGCAAAGGGTTAAAAAAAGAAAATGGTGACATCTGGGTGGGTGGGTGGGTAGAGCCTCGTGCGGCTGCCACTACCAGTTCTCCAAACCATTGGCGGCCACTACCACCAGTACGAACTAGTAGCATTTCACTCCTGATTTATATTTTATATTTGAGTGTGACAGACTGGGAATTATCGTTCTCAAGTTATATAGTTTTGTGGTTGATGAACAATGCCAAAGAATATTCTATCGCTTCCTGCCCACAGTTCTGCAAAGCATTATTTTAGCATTATTAAACCTATAGGCTTCATTTATCAGGTCTTCCTTATTGGAAAAGTTCAATGAACCTCTAAAAGGAAGTTGAAATGAAAGACAAACTGGCCAGTGCTCTGGTTGCCTTTACTGGTTGTTCTGTCGGGCTCGCTGGTAGACTCCTCCCGAAAATTCACAGGTACAAATTTCAGACACACACATGAAAATTCAAAACAATGTTCTTTATAATGAAAATTCACTTAAACTAAGCCCTCTTTTTGTATAGCAAGGAGCACTTGTCTCCAAACAAACTGGTAATTTGTACAAGTCCCTTATCAGTTCTGTGATACTTAGCTTGCAGCTGTGAGGCAATTCACAGTCCTTCTTCTTTCACAAAGTGAAACACACTTTGCTCTGGTTTAGTTTCAAAGCAGGGAAAAATCAACACACAATGGTCAAAGTCAGCAAAGCAGGCACGAAACACAATGATCAGATAATCCTCCACAATGGCCAAACACACAGTCTGCTATTTATAGCAGCCTTACTAATTACCACAGCCCCACCCAACCACAGGTGGCCTCATTTTCTTTGATAATAATCTCTCAGTTGTTGTTGCCTATGCATCGCTCTCTGCATGCATGGCTGAACTCTTGTTCTGAATCCAGGAGGAGCTAGAAAATTGATCTCCTTCTGAGCTGTCTGCCACACTCTCCTCTTCCCTGTCACTCATGTCTTCTTGGTCAGAGGAGCCTTCATCAGCAGATCCCAACGGGGGCAAAACAGGACTGCAGCATGTGGATGTCTCTCCCACATCCACAGTCCTTGGGGCAGGAGCTGGGCCAGAACTAACCACAACACTGGTTGTGCTGGAAGAAAAATTCTCCACCCAATTTAAAGTTCATCCTTTATTCCCACATGCAAACTCAAACAATGGCTTCAGCTTGACACTGGGAGAAAGACGCTGGAAACAAAATGGAAGCTGGAGGCTGATTGGAAAGTTTCATGGTGAACAGAACCAACAGCAGTTCTGGATTAGCTGAACAAATGATTGAATGAGTGGATAGGTCTGAATTAAGTTTCTGTGACCTTGAAGTTTGAACTGTTCTGGGGGTGATGCAATGTGCTGTGCTGGGTCTTGGTTGAGGGGATGCTTACTAATCCTACCATTTTGCCTTTATTTTATTTTATTTTATTTATTTATTTATTAAATTTGTATGCCACCCCTCTCCGTAGACTCAGGGCAGGCTTTGTTAGCTGTCAAACTTTGCTACAAGGAGTTCCAAAATATCCTGTCTTAAATGGGCTTCTGCTGAAAGTATTTGCTTTGCTTATGAATATGAATCTAAATAGTTGTCTTCCTCATTCAATAAGTTCTGTATCTCTTAAGCGCTGACATCTGCTGTGGACTATTAAGAAAGACTGGTGGGCTGCTTTCTGTCTCCAAAACATGTTTGTCCATTTCTCCTTTAGGAAAATATAATATTTTGCTTTTTAAAAAAATATATTCCCAAAATATTTCTTTCTTCTGGGCTCAGGATGGGGCTTCCCATAGTTGTATTACAGCTTGGATTGTGACACGTGAGCAGGCAAGCACATGTGTGCAAAATGTCATGATGCGAACCAGTGGCAAAGATAAGTGGAACCCACCCCTGGTACAGTGACCGTATCATCTTTGGAAAAGTAAAGGACAAACCTGAAAAAGATGAAAGAGGTCCATAAGGGTTAACAGAAACATTGATCACTTGTGGAGAGTTTTTACTTTTGCTTTAACGAAAGAAAATTCAAGACCAAAATCAAGATGATAAATACTGAAATTAAATGAATTTAAAGGACAGCTTTCTGAAACAAACGCCTGTCTTTTATAATAAAGAATGTAGAGACACTGTAAGCATGGAGTGTGTTGCCAGAGATTAATGTTTAGCAAAGAAAGGAAAAATAGGGGTGGGTAAAGAATGCATTCTTACCTACTCTGAGGGAGTTTCCTGTGTCTTTCTTTCATTTTGTTTCCTAGCTGCTTCTCCATGGTATTAAAAACAAAAGGTTTGGCAAAGTTCCCACTGAAAAATTCCATTTTTCTTTTGATGGCCTTAAAACGAAAGTTGGCCTAAGTTTGCAGTTTTATCAGATGGAACACTGAGTATCTCAATCTTAGGAATTTCTATTCTGAAGCTGAGTGCAGCTGGGAGAGTGGGGAAAACATTTTTGGAACCAAATGTTGCTGTTACGAACCACACACCCCTATATCTGAGGAGCAGTACCCATCACTGAAACGTTTCATATTCCCAAATTAGTTGAACAAGGGAGAGCAGCTCTCCTATTGTGAGCTGTCAAATATTTTCAAGGGATGACTTTCCCCTTCTGTGAATCTCTAAAAACATATTCTAAGAAAATAAAACAGCAGAAGGCAGCAGAGAAGACATATTCAGGAAATACATGAACAAGAACTTAATTTGTTTCGTGACTAGGTTCTTAAGTAGAAAGGTTTGTAAATAGAAACAATTTTTCCCATAGGAATCAATGTAAAAGCAAATAATGGGTGCAAACCCATTAGGAAAGAAATAAAAGCTCGGAATTTGGATGGGGGGAGGAGGAGGAGGAAGAAGAGGAGGAGGACGGTCACTGCCGAAGGAAGAAGATGAGGTGAGGGGAATAAAAAAATCCAAAATTTTAAGGCTTAAAAAAAAGAGGGACTGTGAGGCAGTGAGGAGGAGCACACGCCTCCCATACACCTGGCGCGAGGCTGCCTCCCATACACTGCGCCAGAGAGAGAAACCCAGGGAGAATGGCAGGAAACTGGCTGGACGTTCGTGCTACTCTCACATTTCCTGGGAAATTTTTTGGGGTTCAGATTCTTAAGTAGAAAATGGTTCTTAAGAAGAGGCAAAAATAAATCTTGAACACCCGGTTCTTAAGTAGAGGCATTCTTAGGTAAAGGTACCACTGTACTATGAGTTAAGAATGAGTTAAGAAATACTATGAGTTAAATATCACAAAGTAACGAAAGAGTCACACCATGGAACAAAACTGATGGAGATGATAGATAAAAAGTTGATAAACAAGAGGACAATGAGAGCAATCAACCCATGGAACAGAAGTTGCCTTTGGAAGTTGTAGGAGCTTCATCACTTGAGACTTTCAAGAAGAGATTGGACTGCCATTTGTCAGAAATGGTGTAGGGCAATGATTTATTTAATTGGATTTGTATGCCGCCCCTCTCTGAAGCGCTCGGGGCGGCTCACAGCATATACAAAACAGAACAATAATGTGAATCCCATTAATAGCTACTACCCTGTCACCCTTTCTTAGATCCAAATCACTTCAGAGGATAAATGAGTCCCCTTTTTTGAGAGAAAGGCAAGCAACCACACAAGAAGGCACAATACCCTTAGCCTTCTAAAAACACCAGGGCGTTTTGCAGTGAACTAAGAGTTAAAATAAACACAATAATTAGTGTGAGTCTGTAAATGACACCATCAGGGGAGGGGAAAAAGAAAGGAGGGGAAAAGGAATGCTTATAAAACTATTCATAGCATATTCATTTCACTTCTATTCGGAATACTTTGAGTATGAAATGAACACTCATCACTATATACATATTTTTGTTCATATCTTCAGAAAGTGGTTTTATTTTTAACTCAGATTGGATTCCTAAACTTCCTGCTGTGGCACTTGGAGGCAAGTATTTTTTTTCTTAATTTTCATATTGTGAGAAACTAATTCCTGTTAAACAGAATTAATGTGCATGTAAAGTAAGGATGGGAGATGGTTTTTCCAGACAAGATTAACCAAAGTTATTCAATAGAAGAATAGCATAGCATAGTCAAAAGGTATCTTGGAGGTCTTCTACTCCAACTCCCTGCTTAGGCAGGAAACCCTACACCACTTCAGACAAATGGTTATTCAATATTTTTTTGCAAACTTCCAGTGTTGGAATATTTACAACTTCTGGAGGAAAGTTGTTTCATTGATTAATTGTTCTAACTGTCAGGAAATTTCTCCCTAGTTCTAAGTTGCTTGTCTCCTAGATTAGTTTCCATCCATTGCTTCTTGTCCTGTCCTCAGGTGCTTCGGAGAATAACTTGATTCCCTCTTCTTTGTGTTTTTTATTAGTTAGTTAAAAGTACCTCCTTACATTTAAATATACTTGATGCAAAAATTTTGTTTGCTTCAATGTGTATGGTTGTCCATCTTGCATAAATGACTTGCATGCTTAATTGTTTCATTCCAGGATAGTTTGAATTATTGTGATATTGAAGGATGGATTAGTAAATACAATACATAGATGATTTATATTTATTTGTCTACTGTCTCATTTGGCTAAAGATATTTGCTGCCTGGAGCTGAGAAACAGAAAAGGAAAATAATGCAATTTCTTGCAGGAAACAGATGTCCTGTTCTTTGTTGTACTGTATAAATATGAAAATATTTAGGAAACAGGCTATTTGATTACCATTTCAGCAGGAGGCTTAATCTCTTTCTTCCCATGAAAGCTCAAAGCATTATAAATTAGTTGTCTTTTCTTCTTTTGCTTTTCCCTTTGCAGAAAAAGGCAAAGGCTATAATTTTCTTGTCCAATTCTGGAAGGAGAGTAAATTTAGACAACCAATTCAGGTATGTAATCACAATTTACTTTTGTAGCAAAGTCCAAAGTTTCTGTGTTTATTGAAGTTGTGAATTAAACCACCCCCAGTTTAATTATGGCACAATGCAGTATGGAATGGAATGGAATGAAATAGAATAGAATAGAATAGAATTTTATTGGTCAAGTGTGATTGGACACACAAGGAATTTGTCCTCGTGCTCTCAGTATACAAAAAAGAAAAAAGATACATTTGTCAAGAATCATGTGGTACAAGACTTAATGATTGTCATAGGGGTCAAATAAGCAATGAAGAAACAATCAATATTAATAAAAATCTTAGGATACAAGCAACAAGTTACAGTCAGGAGGTGCCTGCTCTCTGCTGCTGTATGCAACATTATCAAATTTGAAAATCTGCTCCTTGGAAATTTCCAAAGTAAGTGTAGCAGCGTGTGGACTGATTCATACATGCTTTCTGTTCTGAACATTGAGGAAAATTTAAAATAAATATGATCTCTACTATGATAAAGCCCAGGGGGGAATTTTTTGTTTGGTTTATATAAACACAGCCCTTTGTGCAGAAACGAAACCACAGTCCAAGAGTGCTTTCCCTGTAAATCTCAATGTGCAGGTATGC
This sequence comes from Erythrolamprus reginae, assembly GCF_031021105.1. Lineage (NCBI taxonomy): Eukaryota > Metazoa > Chordata > Lepidosauria > Squamata > Dipsadidae > Erythrolamprus > Erythrolamprus reginae. The sequence continues at coordinate 36,211,110 of NC_091951.1, read as the reverse complement.
AGTTGTGCAGGTTAGGTATTGCTGGGCAAACTTCAATAAGTTAGCGTGTTCATCTATTCACATGTTTTTTGCCATACTTGCAGTGCTGATCTGATGTTTGAGGTATGTACATTTGCAGTCACCATGTGAAGGTTTAGCTCTAGGGGATGGTACATTTCTTGTAGAGCAACAAATAATGTTTATCAACATAAAATGATTTGAAAATAGAGTGCAATTTTACAGGGAAGGACTACAATGCTTTGTATTTTTGAGTTGCCAGAAAAGATGAGTACTACAAAAGATCATGTAAAAAAACCTAGTGTATAATATAATAATAATAATAATAATAATAATAATAATAATAATAATAATAATATAACAACAACAGCAGCAGCAGCAGCAGAGTTGGAAGGGACCTTGGAGGTCTTCTAGTCCACCCCCCCTGTTTAGGCAGGAAACACTACACTACTTCAGACAAACGGTTATCTAACATCTACCTTAAAATTGTAGGAGCATTCACAGCTTCTGGAGGCAAGATAAATTGTTCTAACTGTCAGGAAAATTCTCCTTAGTTTTAAGTTGCTTCCCTCCTTGATTATTTCCACCCATTGCTTCTTGTTCTACTCTCAGGTGCTTTGGAGAATAGCTTCATTCCCTCTTCTTTGTGGCAACCTCTGAGATAGTGGAATACTGTTATCATATCTCCCCTGGTTCTTCCTTTCATTAAACTAGACATACCCAGTTCCTGCAACCATTCTTCATATGTTTTAGCCTCCAGTCCCCTAATCATCTTTGTTGCTCTTCTCTGCACTCTTTCTAGATTCTCAACATCTCAGAAAGGCGGCATAGAAATCCATCAATCCATCAATCCATCTTTCCATCAATCAATTAAGTAAGTAAATAAGTATGTAAGTAAGTAAGTAAGTAAGTAAGTAAGTAAGTAAGTAAGTAAGTAAGTAAGTAAGTAAGTAAGTAAGTAAGTAAGTAAGTAAGTAACTTATGACTCTTTTTCATACACAGGATCATTGCAGCATCCCTAATGGGCATGTGATCAATATTCAAACATTTACCAACTGACTCATATTTATAACAGGTGCAGTGTCCTGTGGTCAAATGAGGCTTGCTTCAAGGCCTTTTTTTCCTTTAAAGTCAAAGTCAAAGCCTGATTCACTTAATAACTGTTACTTACTTAACAACTGCAGATACATTCAGTAACCCTGGCAAGAAAAGTCATCAAATGGAGCAAAACTCACTCAGTAAATGCCTCACTTAGCAACAAAAAAATTCTGGCTCTATTCTGGTTTTAAGTTGAGGACTACCTGTATTTAGAATACCCAGAGACACAGTAAATTTAAAGTAATGGCAAAAGCTTACTGGTTACCAATATAGATTTGCTTTTCCTTACTTGCACAGGAGCATGGATTTGGAGGATAAAATAGGCCCGGACTATAAAAAAATTATGAACAAATCCCTATGCACATACCTTATTTAAAGTAAAAAACAAAATGGGAACAAATACAATATTTAAAATAAAGAAGAAGCAATAAAGTAATTAAGTAATAAAGTAATTTATATTTCTTTATTAACAAGTAAATTTAAACATAAATCAACAAACTCCCTCCATTTCTCCTTCCTTCCTTCCTTCCTTCCCTCACTCCTTCCACTCCACTTCTCTCTTCCCTCTCCCTTTTTTCCTTCTCTCTCATTTGTTTCATTTTCCTCTCCCTCATTTTTTCTCTCCATCATTTTCTCATTTTTCCTTCCTCTTTTCTCTCTCTCTCTCACTCTTTCCATCTCTCCCTCTCCCTTTCTCTCTCCCTCTTTCTCTCTCTCCCCCTTTCTATCTCTCTCTCTTTCTCTCCCCCTCTCTCTCCCTCTCTTTCTCTCTCTCTCTTTCTTTCTTTCTTTCTCTCTCTCACTCTTCCTATCTCTCCCTCTCTTATCTCTCCCTCTTTCTTTCTCTCTCTTTCTCTCTCTCCCTTTCTATCTCTCCCTCTTCCTTTCTCTCTCCCTCTCCCTCTCTCACTCTTTCTCTCTCTTTCTTTCTCTCTGTCCCCCCCTCTCTCTCTCTTACTTTCTTTCTCTTTTTTCTTTCTCTGTCCCTCTCTCTTTCTCTTTCTCACTCTCTTTGTATCTCTCTCTCTCTTGCTTTCTTTCTCTCTCTCACTACCTCTCTATCTCTCCCTCTTCCTTTCCCTCTCTCTCTTTCTTTCTCTCTGTTCCTCTATCTCTCTCTTGCTTGCTTTCTCTCTCTCTTGTTTTCTTTCTCTTTCTCTCTCTCTCTCACTCTCTGTCCCTTTCTCTCTTTGCAGCAATGGCTTTCTCTCTCTCTCTCTCCAATTACAGTTACAATGACCTGGGGGACATCAGCGGAGCTTGGAGGCTGCAGCAATGCAGCGCCAAGAAGGACTGGCTGTTGGTCCCTTGAAGCCGCCGCTGCAAGCGGATCTCCACAGTGGGCGGCGATGGCTTCAAGGGACCAACAGCCGGCCTTTCTTGGCACTGCATTGCTGCAGCCTCCGAGGATTGGAGCCAGGAAGTCAAGCCATAGTAGCAAATGGTCTGACCATGACAAAGGCAACACTTCTAAGCCCCTTAGTCTCAGACCATTATTCAATTGCTCAGAGAGGAATACCATGTTGGGTGCATATCCCCCATCATGAGTCAGACCCTGTATTACTTGAGTCAGGTCCATGGCTGTCATGGTGGCCATGAACTCCTGTGCCAGTCCAGAGGTTTCGCCGAGTGATGGCAGGTTAAAGTTCCCCAAGACAATAAGTCTGGGGAACTCCACCGCCAACCCGGCTACCTCCTCGAGTAGCACAGGCAGGGCTTTTGACACGTAGCTGGGAGGCAGGTACGTGAGAAATAAGCCCACCTGAACCCCTAAGTCCAACTTCACCAAGAGGGACTCACAACCCGCAATCTCTGGAGCAACGAGTCTATGTAGGCAAAGGTTCTCCCTGGCTATAATAGCCACCCCCCCCCTTCCCTGGGGTCGAGGTTGATGCCATATCTGAAACCCGGCTGGACAAATTTCAGAGAGAGGAACTCCTCCCTCCGGGCCCAGCCAGGTTTCAGTTACAAATGCCAGGTTGGCCCCTCCTCATCCAGGATCCAAATCCCGGATGAGGAGAGCTTTATTTACCACCGACCTGGCATTGAGTAGGCAGCAACCCTGAGCCCAGGGCCAGAGTTACACTCATCACCAGTGTCCAGGGTTGAGCTCACGGAGCCAGAACAAGGGAGAGGGGCGGCATACAAATCCAAGTAATAAATAAAAATAAAAAATAAATTAAGCAACGATCCCTCGTTCCCCTGGAACGGCGAACTCTGTGGCTCCCACCATATCTGCCTCTCCCCAGCAACACCTGGATATTCCAACTCTCTGCCACCCCAGAGATTGGTACTCCCCCCCCTCCTTCCTCGCCAGCATCAGGTTGGCCAAATATATCATTCATACTATTTCCATTTATCTCACTCACACCGTAGTCCCACCCTCCATATCCATCCCACCCACCCCCATTCATCCCAGAATCATCCACCCAATGCATATAGCCCCATTCATTCCAATAATCATACTCATCCATCAATTAAAAAGACCCCCCAATAAATTAGCTAAAAACAGTTAAAAACTATTTAAAAACAGCAGCAGACCGCAGTGAGTGGACAGGAGATTCGGGAGCTTATTATATCTATTGGTAAAATCTTGTGCGCTGCTGCGGGCTGGATAAATGGCCTCAGCTGGCCGCATCCGTCCTGCGGGCCGTAGTTTGGGGACCACTGCTGTGACAAGTGCCTGGCAGCCTAGTGCAGAAGGCTGTGGGTAAATTGATTGTCAGGACTGGCAGTTGCTGTTGGGATTTTAGTGGAGAGGGAGGGTTTATACAGGAATTTTGCCTTTTGTTCGACTTGCTTACCTCCCTGCTTCATTTTTAGGTATGCAAACTTCATCCTAGTCCAGTGCTTCTCAAAATAGTGAGGCAGGCCCCCCGAGGGGGGGGGGGGGTAACAGGAGTGATGGGGGGGCTGTGATCCTGGGGAATGTGCTATTTTGCTGTAGGGAGTAGGGGTTGTTTGCACCGAATAATAGTACACAGCACAGAGCAGGAGATATGAAGTGCAGATAACAAACCCTTAAGAGACACCATGGCAAAATAGTTAACAGGGATGAAAAGAAAGGAGGAGAGAGATGGAGATAATGAGACAAACGTAAGTCTCCCAGAAAACTAAGACGATGAAACACAATGAAGTGTATGCATATATGTATGTATGTATGTATGTATGTATGGATGGATGGATGGATGGATGAATGGATGGATGGATGGATGCATATTATTATTATTATTATTATTATTATTATTATTATTATTATTATTATTATTATTATTATTATTATTAATTGGATTTGTATGCCGCCCCTCTCCGAGGACTCGGGGGCAGCTCATAACATCTCAAAAACAATGCACCATATACATATCTAAATGTATCGATTGCCTTCACTGTGACTACAGTGGGAGACGAGAAAAGACCGATACGTTTACTGTATCTAAAAATGTTGGCAGCAGACAGCATGAAGCCAAATAAATTAAGGCATCACTTAAACATGGTTTAAGCACAAGTTCAACCATTATACCCCAATCATGCTGATAAGCCATTTGAGTTTTTTCAGCAAAAATGTGCTGAATATTGCAAACAATTGTCCCAGTGGAGAATTGGGAGCATGCAAAATGTTTACATCTTTGGGGGTGGGGGTAACAGATAATATTTGAGAAGCACTGTCCTAGTCTGATATATTCTCTGTGTTCCTTCTGTTAAGCAGTAAACAGCACCATCTAATGGAATCCAGGAGGTATGCCTTCTGTATTTTAGTGCCTGCCTTACAGAACAGCCTGGAATTTGCAATGGGAGGTTCAGCAAGTGCCAAAGAGAGCCAAGAACAGTTTTTCTCAACTTTGGCAGCTTAAATATATGTGAACTTCAACATAGTTGGCTAGGAGATTCTGGGAGTTGAAGTCCACAAGCCAAGAGGGTCATCTACAGCAGTGTTTCCCAACCTTTTTTGAGCCGCGGCACATTATTCATATTTTCAAAATCCTGGGGAACACTGAACGAGGGTGCGGGGGGGGGTGGGGGGGCTAAAGAAAAGTTTGGACCAAAAAAAATATCTCTTCCTCCATTTCACTCTATTTCTCCCTCCCTCTTTCCTCCCTCCCTCTTTCCATTGTATCTCTCCCTCCCTCTTTCCTCCCTCCCTCTTTCCTCCCTCCCTCTTTCCTTTCTATTTCTCCCTCCCTCTTTCCTTTCTATCTTTCTCTCCGTCCCTCAGCAGTGGCAAAGAAGAAGGAAGGTAGGCTGCAGAGGGCACCGAGGACAAGAGCGCTCGCTCGCTCCCTCGCCCTCTGACTTCCCTCCCTCGCTGCTGAAGGGATGAGCGCGGGCACGAGCGCACGCGTGGGCCCGCTGCAAGAAGGGGTTTTTTGCTTTTTTTCCTTCCCCCGCCTCATGGGAGACAGAGAGAGAGAGAGAAAGAGCAGCGCCCTGTCGGTTCCGAGCGCAGCCAGGGAAAGCGGCCTCGAGCTGAGTGCTAACTGCGGGATGCGGCAAAGGACTCCTTGCCAACCAAAAAAGGGGTGGGGGTGGCGAAGGCAAAGCCTGGGAGGTGGGAAAGGGAAGAGTGGGAGACTCCCAGACAGAACGGCTGAGGGGAAGGAAAGACGGAAGGAGGGAGGGATTGAGAAGCGAAGCCAGGGAGGGCTGAGAGAAAAGGGGAGCGGCGCGCACGAGGGGCGGGGCGGGCATTCCCGAAACGGATGGAGAAAGCCCTCTCTCACAGCGAAAGCGCTCCCAGCCAGGGGGCTGCAAGAGAGGGCTTTCTCGGTCCGTTTCGGGAAAGCCCGCCCCGCCCCTCTCGCAGCCCCCTGGCTGGGAGCGCTTTCGTCCCGAGGAGCTTCGCGGCACACCTGACCGTGTCTTGTGGCACATTAGTGTGCCGCGGCACACCGGTTGGGAAACGCTGATCTACAGAATGAACTGGCTGGTGGAACAGACTGTGGTTTTAGAGCTCAACAAGGACGTTGAGAAGTACTGGAAATTCAGAAGTTGAGAAAAGAGTTGTTTTTCCTTCATTCAGAATCTCTTATCAGCCTCACATTTTAATTAGTCAATTTTAATTAATTAATCTTTTTCATATATAAACCCTCAAATCCCTTTTGTGGTGAATTGATTGCATTCCTTTACCATGTCTTCAAAAGTTACTGTACTTTCTATGAGAGAATAAGATGCCCCCCCCCCCCCCAAAAAAAAGAGAGATGGTGCATTTTGTACACCGAATACAGCCATTTTTTGGCCCTCCAAAGCCCCGCCCTACATCCCATTTTTGAAAAAAATGGGTCAATTCTACACAAAAATGAGGTGTGTAGAGGGTTTGGGAGGCTTGCAGTGTGCTTCTGAGGGCTGGAGGAAGGCAAAACATTCCACTTTTTGCAAAAAAATTGGGAGAAATAAAGGGCAATTTTTACCAAAACCGGGGGTGTTTTTGCACTCCCCCAGCCCCAGGAGCACTCTGCAGGCCTCCCAAACCCTCTACCCACCCAATTTTTGCAAAATGGATGAAAACCAGGCAAAACACGGGGTGTACCTAGGGTTGGGGAAGCTTGCAGAGTGCTCCTGGGGCTGGGAGGACAACTCCCCCTCCCTTATTTATGTACCTCTTTGAAATCTTGGTGCATCTTATATACCGGTGTGTCTTATAGTTAAAAAAATACAGTATGTTTTTCAGCCAGGCCTCAATCAGTCACAATTATTATTTATTCAAGGGGCACTTTTTCAATACACTCTTATCTTGTGCCCACCAATAAGCTCATGCTTTCTACCAAAATATCTCCTTCCTTGCCATGCCCACCAAACCAGACCCACAGAACCAGTAGTAAAAAAAATGGATTACACCACTGATTTACATTCCTGAACATATTAAGGGACTCCATAAAATAATTAAGAAGAAAAGTCCTAACAATGAGGATAATTAATCAATAGTGAGGAACAGCTTGTCTTCAGCAGTTGTGGGTGCTTTATCACTGGAGCTTTTTAAGAAGAGACTGGACTGTCATTTGTATAAAAGGGTATAGGCAGGGGTGGCATTCCCTTCCCTACTGGTGCCAAATGTGAACGTGAACATGCACATACACTCTTCACTTGCAAGCATCAACTCTGTGCATGTGCACATACTTCCGTGCATGTGACCAAGCTTAAAAAACATACCAGAAAGGACGAAATAGAGCCAGGGCAGGTGGATCCACGTGCAATTTCCACTACCAGTTTGGTCGAACTGGTCTGAATTGGCAGACCACCACTTCTAGGTATAGTGCCTCTTGCTTAAGCAGGGGACTGGGCTAGAAGACCTCCAAGGTCCCGTCCATCTCTGTTCTGATTGAGTTTAAGATCGATTACATTCTTGCTTGCTCTCTTTTTGGGGGCATCCTTTCAATTCAAGTCACAAAAGGTGATCACTGAACCTTGGCACACAGCAATGGTTATAAATAGGAATCAGTTGCCAAGAATCTAGAGTTTGATCACATGATTATGAGGATGCTGCAATGGTGGAAACTGTAAATCACTTTTTTCAGTGCTGTTGTAACTTTGAACAGTCACTAAATGAACTGTTGTAAGAATCTATCTATCTATCTATCTATCTATCTATCTATCATCTATCTATCCATTCATCTATCTATCTATCTATCCATCTATCATCTATCTATCATCTATCTATCTATCTGTCCATCCATCCATCCATCTATCCATCATCTATCTATCATCTATCTATTTATATATCCATCCATCCATCCATCTATCATCTATCTATCTATCTATCTATCTATCTATCTTCTATCTATCCACCCCCCCACCCCCCCACCTATCTATCTATCTATCTATCTATCTATCTATCTATCTATCTATCTAATCATAATCAACATATATCTATGCCTATACCTATACCTACTGTCTGCCTATCTATCTTTCATTCAATCAATCAATAAGCAGCTAAATAAATGTATAAGTAAGCAGTTAAATAAACATATATTTTTAAATATATATAATATACATATAATAAAATATTGTTTTCTTCCTTTAAAGAAACAATTCCAGATAAACAGCATGCTAAATGTTCATCCTGAACTGTGAACATTAATCTGCATTCAGTATAAACGATGATCCTTTGAAACCTAAGGCCTGAAATCTCAGACAAAAGAGACTATAAATATTTTGATACAGATTAATGAGCCCCAAACAACCAAGCCTTTAAAAAAAGAGTAATTTTTTGAGTGTAGTGCATTCCAACAATTTGGAGCTATTTCAGAACGAGAAGACCATGGCCAATATGTTATTATTTATCAAGAGGGAACTATTATGTTCACAGACACATTGCCTGAATATTGACAGCTTAAACAAGGTGAAGAATGAATGGGAGAATTTAGAAATGGATAACGGGATGGGAAAATGTTTTGAAGAAGTAATGAAGAATTTTCCCAATGAGCCTTCATGTGTAAAGGAAAATGCCCAGATGATTCTCCAGGGAGATGATGGGAAAGAGCTTTCTTTTGCTTCAGGAAAAAAAGAATGGAAAATCAATGTTTCTGCTGGAGACTACAAGTTCCATGTGAAAGCCCCATCAAAATCTGCTTATATGGCCAGATTATGCTTTCAGGAGCAACCCCTTAGTATTGCACATTTTAAAAAGGTGGAAGAAGACTTGAAGACATTCGGGCCATGGACTCAGGCTGAGAAAAGTTGCTTTAGGATGATACTCCAGTGTTTCTGCAAGAAAATGAGTGAAATACAAAATAATACCCAGATAAAATTCACCTTTGATATGGATGGAGAAAATGTGAAATATCTATTCATCTCAGGGAACGGAGATTACAAATTGGATGTTACTCATCCCAACGAGCAATTTCAGGATCGTGAATTACATGTAAGTTCAGGCAACAAACTAGAGAAATTCTCGGGTTCCCTTCAGACACTGGATATTGATCATTTGAGGGAAATTAAAAATGAATTAGCCCAATTGGATTTGCTCACTGACAGCCTAAAATCATGTTTTAGTCACATAGTGGATGAATTGCCTAAATATTCTTATATAATTAAGGAGAATATCCAAATTGATTTCACCTGCAAAGAGCAACAACTATATATAAAATCCAAAGATTGGGAGATCACTGCACAGAGTAATGACGGAAAAGTAGATTTTAACTTCATGCCATTAACTTGGGAGCTGTTTTTAAAAGAGGCCAATGGCAAAAAACATGAGCTCAGTGTGGAAAAACTGGTTGCCATGCGGGGAAAAACTCAGATATCTGAAGAAAGTACCTAAGCATCTCATGATCATAATCAACAAAGCAATAGCCATATTTAGTGAGGAAATATCATGTTTGCAAAAGAATGCTCAACTTATTATTGGATGTGACCAAGGAGAGATGGTTTTCATCTCTGGCAAAGGGCAGAACAGAATCGATATGTTCTGCCTTAATGATGTTGTCCAGTTAAGGGTATCTCGTACTCCGTTAATGCGCATCCTGTGGTTCATATGGAAAAGATGGCCTGGAATCATACGAAATATTTTAAAGCTAATCCCATCTATGGAGAGGGGGGGGGCATACAAATCTAATAAACAATAATAATCATTATTAGCACCTGCATTTTTGTGATGTCCCTTTCATTGAGGCCATTACTTAGAGTAAAGCCATTTCAAAGAGGGTTAAATTGTTTTGAACAGTTGCTGTAGGAACATCGTCATTGCTACATGTTTTAAATCTGCATTAGAAACGTGGTTTTTTTGTTAAATCAGGAACTTGCTCAGTTGATTTTTCCAGTAGGCAGAGGTACTAAAGTATTTCAAATTGACCTGATCAATTTACCGTAACTATTCCTTTAAGGCTGAACTTTAGAGTACATTCTGGACAAAACTAAAACCTTAGCTTTGGAGAAATTCATTTTAGGGAAGAGCCCTTTATGTACAGTTTATATATTGCACTAATTTTCATCTAACTGATGAATGTGTCTATGAGCCTGAAACGGACTAGATTTAATCCTTGAAGTTTTCTTGACAAGATTTCAGAGATACTTTGTACTTGTCTTCTTCCCAAGGCTGAGAAAGAGTGAGTGGCCCAAAGCCACTCAGCTGGCTTTGTGCCCAAGGCAGGAATAAAACTCACTGTGTCCTGATTTCTAGTCTGATGTCTTAACACTGCAGCAAACTGGCTCTAAATAATGAGTAGCTAAATATGCATGTACATGGAGTTCCTTGTAATTGTGATCTCTGTGGATAGTTTTTCCTTCCCTTTTGATAAGGACCAGATTGGATCAAATTGAGATCTGTCAATTCATAGTTACTTATAGTTTAATTCCGTAGGTCCCTTCATGTTTGTATCTGGTTACTGTCTATGTGTTCTGCTTATTTCATATTTCCCCTTTTTAACCAAACCCACGCTATGCCCGTTATGGTTAACCTTTTCGCAAATGCCAAAAGTGGAACGTATGTGTGTGTGCACACCAGAGTACCAGAACTTAGAAGAGAACAGCTGGCTGGTGCACATGAGTGTAGCAGCCAGCTGCTCTTCTGCATGCTGTTGTGTGGTTGCACACTAGCCAGCTGCTCTTTTCTGTGTTCCAGTGTATGCATACATGCATGGAAACCCAGAAAAGAGCAGCTGGTCAGAGCGCATACACATTGGATGCTTGCGGAATCTGGAACAGCAGATGGCAATGGTGTGCTGCCTATAGAGAGGGCTCTGCGTGCCACCTCTGGCACACGTGCCATAGGTTTGCCATCATGGCTCTATGCCGTGATTTAGCGGTGTTATAGCATAGTCACTCTTCGATGGATTGGACCACAAGGTTTTAAGGGAAACACACATACAAACAAAAACATTTGCATTATGGTAAAGTTTTTATTTGCTTTCTTCAGCAACACAAAAACGAGTTTTCAGCTGTTAAGGGTTATAAGAGTGATTTCACGAGTAAACAAATAAACCCAGCCTCCACCATATAATTTTGGGGAAAAACTTTTATTCATTTATATTTCTTACTCTGGCTGTTGAAGTCCAGAAGTCTTAAAGTTGCCAGGGAGACCCCTGCCCTGAACCATTCCATTTACCATGATCTCCCTTCTGCTTCTATGCCTCCTTACCAATGTTTGATATGCAGACAGGGTCAAAGAAACACAGTTATGCAATAAAGGAAGATGAATTAATGCAAGTAAATGGGGGAAAATTAGCTGTCGGTATGACAACTTTAGCTGGACTGTATTTAGTCACAGATAAGTCAAGAATTTGAGAGTCAAAATAGACCTCCAAAATTGGATTTGACTTATCCATGATTGAGCTTCATCTGTGAGTAAATGCCATGATACTTTAAAAAAAAACACGTGTGCATATATACTTAAATATAAGCTCATCTGCAGTGAGCAGTTTGGTTTAGTTGTTAAGGCATTAGGCTATAAACTAGGAGGTGCAAATTCTAATCCCAATTGCATGGGTTTTGGTCCTTGGTCCAATCACTTTCTCTCAGCCCTAGGAAGGAGACAATGCAAACTAATTCTAAAAAAAAACTTGCCAAGAAAAGACAGGATTGACAGCAAAAGCCCATCTGCAGGCAAATCAACCTTCACATTTTTAACTAAATAATCATGAAAAATACACCAGCTCCCCCAGATTAGGCAATTGTGAAAAGTAAAGCATGAAAGTTTCAGTTTATTGTGGATTAGTTTATCTGCAATAATATATATAATCTGTTAAAATAGATTACATGCACCCATTGCTAGGTATGATGCTTAACATAGCAATAATAGCACGTAGAGTCATTTACCGCTTCCCAGTGTTTAAGAGTTTAAGAATCAGAGTATTGATTAAGAGTTTAAGAGTCAGAATATTGCCTCCCAACAATCCAGGTCCTCATTTTATCAAATGGATAGAAGGTTGAGTCAACCTTGAGATGGTGATAATCAAGCTGCTCGCAGTTGGTAGAATTAGCCTGCAATACTGTATTCTAACCAATGTGTCATTGCATCTTAAGAGGCAGTGGCATTTAAAAGAAATGTTTAAGGTACACATAGATAATATCAAGGATACTAAAAAAGCAACCTTATGTATACATTTTTCCCTTCCCTCTTTTTTCTTTTGTACTTTTAAAAAAATTTCTTTGTATCAGGGGATTTTTTTGCATTTTAAAAATGTTGATAAAATATTTTTAAAAGATAGTATCAAGAAGAATAACAAATAAATCATTTCAATACATCATCAAAGCATTCAAAAGAAGACAGTTTTGTTGCATTCTTTTTATCTTACTGTTTTAAATGTTAATTAAGCAAACCTATATAATCTGAGGAATATTTTGCTCTAAGCTCTCTATCCTGCTGTAAATGTATTTTAATAAAGTATACTTCATTGAACCTATCTCCAAATGTTTCAATTTTAATTTCATCCTTCCTCTAAGCTCAGAACTCAATTGGTTATATTGACAAGATCTGAAAAAGTAGTTGGCTTCATATAAATGAAGAATAGTTGGAGGAATTGTGTATGTCAAGTCTACGGGTCTATAGCCTGCAGCTCTGGAGCTGCATGTGATTCTTTCATTCTTCTGTTGTGGCTCCCTGTTGCTCAAAACATGCATTATAACTGCCAAAGTACAACACCTGTCGGCAAGTGATTTATTGAGCATTTCAAAATGTTTTTGTTGCATGCAGAATTAAAAAAAAATGTTTTCTCTGTAGCAGCTCATTGATTACATAAATGCAACATATATACATAGCATAAAAACAATGCATGCAGTGTTATCTTTATTTTGGATATCAAAAGGTTTTTGTGGCTCCCGGTGTTTTTTTTTCTGTGGGAAATGAGTCCAAATGGCTCTTTGACTGTTTAAGTTTGTCGACAACTAGTGGGTTGCTAACGGTATGGTAGAGAATGGCGTACCGGTAGTGTACAGTGTGCTGTGTGCACAACTTCAGTGCCTGCACGCAAATCCAAGCATATTTTTTTTCTTTCTGCACATGCACAGAAGCATAATCTCACGAGGGAATGCAAACAACAGAAAGATGTTGGCGATCTTTTGCTTCTACACATGTGGTGGCCCCGGCCCTCTGGCATCAACTCCCCCCAGAGATGAGAACTGCCCCCACCCTCCTTTTCTTTCGTAAATTGCTTAAGGCCATCTATATTGCCAGGCATGGGGGAATTGAAACATCTCCCCCAGGCTTATACAGTTTTATGTATAGTATACTTCTGTTTTATGGTTTCTAAATGATGGTTTTTCATTCTTCAACACTGTGACCAAATCAATTGACCAGAGAAAAGCAGTGGACATAATATACTTAGACTTTAGCAAATCATTCGACAAGGTGGACCACAACCTTCTAAGTTAAGAAGAGTGGGATCGATACTACCACAACAAGATGGATTGAAAACTGGCCAATCACACCCAGTGAGTAGCCCTCAATGGAACTAAGTCCACATGGAAAGAGGTAGGCAGCGGGGTACCACAGGGATCAGTCCTAGGCCCAGTACTCTTTAACATATTTATCAACGACCTAGACAAGGGAATAGAGGTGGAATTTATTAAATTCGCAGATGACACCAAGCTGGCAGGAGTGGCCAACACCCCAGAGGATAGACACAGGATACAGAAAGATCTAGACAGACTTGTACAGTGGGCCGAAATGAACAAAATGAAGTTCAATGTAGAGAAGAGTAAAATCCTGCACCTAGGCAAAACAGCCCCAAAACATGCATACAAATTAGGCGAAACCACACTCACTATAAGTGACTGTGAAAGGGATCTTGAAGTCTTGATGGATAACCAGTCAACGAAGCGGTGGAAGTGATGTGCCAGTGCCTGGAGGCTGTTGGGGCCTGGATGGGTGTCAACAGACTCAAACTCAACCCGGATAAGACGGAGTGGCTGTGGGTTTTGCCTCCCAAGGACAATTCCATCTGTCCGTCCATTACCCTGGGGGGGGGATTATTGACCCCCTCAGAGAGGGTCTGCAACTTGGGCGTCCTCCTCGATCCACAGCTCACATTAGAAAACCATCTCTCAGCTGTGGCGAGGGGGGCGTTTGCCCAGGTTCGCCTGGTGCACCAGTTGCGGCCCTATCTGGACCGGGACTCATTGCTCACAGTCACTCATGCCCTCATCACCTCGAGGTTCGACTACTGTAATGCTCTCTACATGGGGCTACCTTTGAAAAGTGTTCGGAAACTTCAGATCGTGCAGAATGCAGCTGCGAGAGCAGTCATGGGCTTACCTAGGTACGCCCATGTTTCACCATCACTCCGCAGTCTGCATTGGCTGCCGATCAATTTCGGTCACAATTCAAAGTGTTGGTTATGACCTTTAAAGCCCTTCATGGCATCGGACCAGAATATCTCCGAGACCGCCTCCTGCCGCACGAATCCCAGCAACCGATTAGGTCCCACAGAGTGGGCCTTCTCCGGGTCCCGTCAACTAAACAATGCTGGTTGGCGGGTCCCAGGGGAAGAGCCTTCTCTGTGGCGGCGCCGGCTCTCTGGAACCAACTCCCCCCGGAGATTAGAACTGCCCCTACTCTTCCTGCCTTCCGAAAACTCCTTAAGACTCACCTTTGCCGTCAGGCATGGGGAAACTAAACATCTCCCCTGGGCATGTTAATTTATACATGGTATGCTTGTATGTGTGTTTGCTATTACATGGGGTTTTTCTTAAATCGTTAAATATTTTAATTAATTGGATTGTTGTGACTGTTTTTACTTGTTGTGAGCCGCCCCGAGTCTTCGGAGAGGGGCGGCATACAAGTCCAACTAATAAAATAAATAATAAAATAAATAAACCAGCTAAACATGGGCCAGCAATGTGCAGCAGTGGCTAAAAAAGCCAACACAATCCTAAACTGCATGAACGGGGGGATACACTCCAAGACCAGAGAGGTAATAATACCACTCTATAAGGCCCTGGTCAGACCGCACCTGGAGTATTGCATCCACTTCTTTTCACCACACTTCAAAAGAGATATAGAGACTCTGGAGAGGGTGCAGAAAAGAGCAACTCAAATGATAAGGGGACTAGAGACCAGTCCATACGAGGAAAGGTTGCTGGAACTGGGCATGAATAGTATAGTAAAAAGAAGGGTTAGGGGGGACATGATAGCTGTATACAGGTACTTTAGGGGTTGCCACGGAGAGGAGGGGGACACAATATTTTCTACGGCACTAGAGGGCCGGACGAGGAACAACAGTTGGAAGCTGACCAAGGAAAGATTCAACCTGGAGATAAGGAAGAATTTCCTGACAGTGAGAGCGATCAACCAGTGGAACGGCCTGCCAGCGGAGGTTGTGAACTCCCCAACTTTGGACATTTTCAAGAGGAGATTGGACTGCCATTTGGCTGGGGTGCTGTAGGATTTCCTGCTCAAGCAAGGAGTTGAACTTGATGACCTGCAAGGTCCCTTTCAACTCTAATAATAAGTAAATAAGTAAATAAATAAATAAATAATAAATAATAAATAAATAAATACATGAATGAATGAATGAATGAATGAATGATTGAATGAATAAATAAGTATTGAGCCGTTCCAGGGGAACGAGGGATCGTTGCTTAATAATGATCCCTTGTTCTGGCTCTGTGAGCCCAACCTTGGGTACTGGTGATGAGTGTAATTCTGGCCCTGGGCTCAGGTTGCTGCTGCTTAATGCCAGATGGGTGGTAAATAAAGCTCTCCTCATTCGGGGTTTAATCCTGGATGACGAGGCCGACCTGGCATGTATTACTGAAACCTGGCTGGGCCCAGAGGGAGGAGTTCCTCTCTCTGAAATTTGCCCAGCTGGGTTTCAGATATGGCATCAACCTCGACCCCAGGGAAGGGGGGGAAGGAGTGGCTATTATAGCCAGGGAGAGCCTTTGCCTACGTAGACTCATTGCTCCAGAGATTGCGGGCAGCGAGTCTCTCTTGATGAAGTTGGACTTAGGGGTTCAGGCGGGCTTGTTTCTCACGTACCTGCCTCCCAGCTATGTGTCAAAAGTCCTGCATGTGCTGCTGAAGGAGGTAGCCGGGTTGGCGGAGTTTCCCAGACTTATTGTCTTGGGGGACTTCAATCTGCCGTCACTCGGCGAAACCTCTGGATTAGCACAGGAGTTCATGGCCACCATGATAGCCATGGTCCTGACTCAAGTAATACAGGGTCTGACTCACGAGGGATGGCACGCACCCGACATGGTATTCCTCTCTGAGCAATTGAACAATGGTCTGAGACTAAGGGGCTTAGAAGTATTGCCTTTGTCATGGTCAGACCATTTTCTACTACGGCTTGACTTCCTGGCTCCAGTCCTTCAACGCAGGGAAGCGGAACCGATTAGGATGTTCCGCCCCAGGCGCCTGTTGGATCCAAAAGGTTTTCAGACAGCACTTGGGGTTATTCCAGATACACTCGTCCACAGATCGACGGAGTCTCTGGCTGAGGCCTGGAACAAGGCTGCAGCGGAGGCTCTTGATCGGATTGCGCCTTTGCGACCTCTCCGAGGCGCTAGACCCCGTAGAGCTCCATGGTTCAACGAGGAGCTCCGGGAGTTGAAACGCCAGAAGAGACGTCTAGAGAAGCGATGGAGGAAGAGTAAGTCTGAATCCGATCGAACACTTGTAAGAGCTTTTATTAAGACTTACAAAGTGGCGCTCAAGGCGGCAAGATGCGCATATCATGCCGCCTTGATTGCATCAGCGGAATCCCACCCGGCCACTCTGTTTAGGGTGACCCGCTCCCTTCTTAACCAGGGGGGAGTTGGGGAGCCCTTACAGAGTAGTGCCGAGGATTTTAACACGTTTTTCGCTGATAAAATCGCTCAGATCCGGGCGGACCTCAACTCCAATTGGAATACAGAGTCGGCTGACAACTAGTCAGTCGAGGTGACTGGGGCACGTACTTGTCCACCTGTCTGGGAAGAGTTTGATCTGGTGACACCTGATGAAGTGGACAAGGCCATTGGAGCTGTGAGTTCCGCCACCTGTTTACTGGACCCGTGTCCCTCCTGGCTGGTCTCGGCCAGCAGGAAGATGACACGGAGCTGGGTCCAGGAGATTGTCAACGCTTTCTTGGGGAGGGGATTTTTTCCATCATCCTATAAAGAGGCGCTCGTGCGCCCCCTCCTCAAGAAGCCCTCCCTGGACCCAGCCCTACTCAATAACTACTGTCCAATCTCCAACCTTCCCTTCATGGGGAAGGTTGTCGAGAAGGTGGTGGCACTTCAGCTCCAGCGGTCCTTGGAAGAAGCCGATTATCTATGTCCCCAGCAGTCGGGTTTCAGGCCCGGTTACAGCATGGAAACTGCTTTGGTTGTGTTGATGGATGATCTCTGGCGGGCCTGGGACAGGGGTTTGTAAATGCCCGGGGGAACTGAGACATCTCCCCCGGGCATTTACAATTTATGAATGGTATGTCTGTTGGTATGTTTGTTGAGAAAATGGGGTTTTAAAAATATTTTTAAATAGAAATTTAGATTTGTTTAAATTGTTTTCTCACTTTGCTGTGAGCCGCCCTGTCTGCGGAGAGGGGCGGCATACAAATCTAACTACGGTAATTAATAAATAAATTTTATATATATATATATATATATATATATATATGTATGTATGTATGTATGTATGTATGTATGTATGTATGTATATATATATATATATATATATATATATATGATTTGTTACATTGCACATTGTTTTTATTATTGTGGCATACAAATCTAATAAATTATTATTATTATTATTATTATTATTATTATTATTATTATTATTAAAATCTCATGTGTGCACATGTCCCCCCATGAGACTTCAGCACATTTTTTCTTCCTGTGCATGCGCAGAAGCAAAAACATGCTGGGTTACATGCGCATGCACACAAGAGATCGAAAGCTGCGCACCCAGGACTTTTTATTCAGTTTAGTTACATTAAAAGCGAAACGAGTTGGTAAATGTCAATGGAGATTCTCAGTCATCCAAGTCATGGTTGTCCCCAAAGGGCTTTTTCCACTTGCCTGTTGAAAAAGCATATTTGGGGAACAAACAAGTTGGTATTTTTTGGGGGGGGGGAGGGTTGTCATATGGGATGTTTAAATTCAAATACAGTGGTACCTCTACTTTAGAACGCCTCTACTTAAGAACTTTCTTAGATAAGAACCGGGTGCTCAAGACTTTTTTGCCTCTACTTAAGAACCCTTTTCTACTTAAGAACCTGAGCCCAGAAAAAAATTCCTAGGAAATTTGAGGGCAGCACAAAGGCTCGGCCAGTTTCCTGCCATTCCCTTTAATCCTTGCCATCTTGGACTTTTCTGGGCTGCCAGAGGAGCCTTTCCGTGGCGCTTAAGGAAGCTTTGGCAGCCCAGACTGAACGGAGCATTTTCCTTTCTCTGGGCACTTGGAGAGGGAATAAACCACTTCGTTGTGGTGACTCTCTCCCACTGCCTCACATACATCCGGCGCGAGGTTCCTTCCCGGAGCGTCTGGGAGCGGAAAGGCAAAAGGGGGCGTTCAGCTCGCCTTCTTCCTTCAGCAGCGACTGTCCTCCTCCTCTTCTTCCTCCTCCTCCTCCCACCCAAATTCCAAGCTTTTATTTCTTTCCTAATTGGTTTGCACGAATTATTTGCTTTTACATTGATTCCTATTGGAAAAATTGCTTCTACTTAAGAACGTTTCTAATTAAGAACCTGGTCACGGAACGAATTAAATTCTTAAATAGAGGTACCACTGTAGTATTCAATAGCTGCAAATAATTAATAGATTTATTATGGTGATAAGTCTTCCCCAATATTAAAAAAAAATTCAACGATCAACCCATTCAGATTTAAAACTTAAAAGAGTTTTGCAAAATAATTTCTGGCCCCATGGTTTCCTCCTCTTCTCTCATTCCATGAACATTTACATTGTCAACATAGAGATAAACATCCATAAAAGGTGGGAGGGGGAAGACCAAAGGACTCTTTAAGATTCAGGGACATTTAAAAAAAATCTGTTCTATGTGGCAGAGATACAAACTCTTTAATTCTTTGCCTGCCACCTACTGGTTAGAGACAATCAAGGGATCCATATGTATAGCTTTATGAATTTTTTAAAAAAGTTTATGGCAGGAAAGAATAAACAATGCAGTGTTTATTCTTTTATCCACAAAAGTTAGTTTAGCTGAAAATGCCAAAGTAGTTTGGGAAGGATTCCCCCCCCCCCCCCCCCCCAGTTTCAAGGACGCTGTAAGCAACTTAGAACTAAGGAAAAATTTCCTGACAGTTAGAACAATTAATCAGTGGAACAACTTTCCTCCAGTGGGAACTCCGCAGAAAAGCAAGACCAGAAGCCTCTAAAAGTGATGTCACCAGACAAAGCCAAACCAAAGTCATGAGGAAACTAGAAACTGCTAAATAAATAGGGAATAGGGAAACTAGAAACTGTCGAATAAATTAGAATAAAAAATAGAAATATAAAAACAGATATTCCTAAAATAAGAACCAAGCCAAAGTAATTAAAAAAGCCAAACACACCGGAAAAGAAAATGCCAAAATTGCTGTAAATATACAGTACGTGTAGGAAGAAATAATTAAATAATTATTAAATAATTAAACTCCAAAAGAGGAACAAACAAAAAACTGAGACATGGCACCAGGAAGAGATTAGCTGTAAAATATAACTTTTGGGGAAAAAGCAGATATGGAGTTTGGAATAATTTTAAAAAATGATACTTAAGGCCCATCCACACCTCTCCGCAGATTCAAACAGGCTTACATTCACCTTTCCTTCTCTCACTGAGATTATTCCCTATATGGAGGAAAAAACAAATACAAACCAGGAGGAGGACTATTAACTACCACACAAAAACCATAGAAATTAAAGCCAAAAGGAAAGAGTATAAAAATAAGGTGACCAATTTTTTTACAAGATGAAAAAAATTAAGAAAAAAAATAAGAAAAAAGTACAACATAAATAAATGAAACATTCATGTCATTATGAATAAATAAATAATTAACACTAAAACTTTAATAACAAAAATGATAAAACTTTCTAAATCTATATCTAAATTATTTTACACTTGTGTTGAAAATAGAGTTGTATAAAATTGAATTAATAAATTAATAAAATGTGAATTGTACTTACCTGAGTATAATATTCACTGAGAAAGAAATAATTTCATATTTCCGCTAGAAGTAAACATGAAGTATAATATAGAGGCAATGGTGGGAGACAAGTGTGAGATACATGAAGTTCTCCTGTGCCCTGCACATGTGTTTTGTAATGACGTCTTTCCAAACTGTAACAGTTTGGCGCAGCATCTCTGAATACAGAGATTAATTTTAAAATATGGAAAAGGAGGACAGGTAGAAGGTCACTTTTCAAAGAAGGAAGAAATCTTCAAAAGACGGACAGTCCTCCCTAAAAGAGGATGACTGGTCACCTTAATAAAAAGAGTAAAGTCTGCAGTAAGAAGTTGTTTGCTTCCAAGGAACACTTGAGGTGAACCAGTCACTATTTGTTTTCCTCCAATTTATTATTTTATTATTTTATTATTTTATTGTTCTATTGTTTTATTGTGTTATTGTTTTATTGTGTTATTGTGCTATTGTTTTATTGTTTTATTGTTTTATTGTTTTATTGTTTTATTGTTTTATTGTTTTATTGTTTTATTGTTTTATTGTTTTATTGTTTTATTGTTTTATTATTTTATTATTTTATTATTTTATTATTTTATTATTTTATTATTTTATTATTTTATTATTTTATTATTTTATTATTTTATTATTTTATTATTTTATTATTTTATTATTTTATTATTTTATTATTTTATTATTTATTTTATTATTTATTTAATTTATTATTTGTTTGTTTGTTTGTTCATTCATTCATTCATTCATTCATTTATTTATTTATTTATTTATTTATTTAGACAAGTACATATTGGTATTATATAAAGATATAACAATGTTTATATATACTGCTCAACAAAATAAAGGGAACACTCAAATAACACATCCTAGATCTGAATGAATGAAATATTCTCATTGAATATTTTATTTCCACAATTATTCCATTTGCACAGCATGTGAAATTGATTGTCAATCAGTATTGATTTCTAAGTGGATAGTTTGATTTTACAGAAGTTTGATTTACTTGAAGTTATATTCTGTTTTTAAGTGTTCCCTTTATTTTTTTTTGAGCAGTGTACATGATACAAGAAAGAGAGAAACATTAGGACAGAGGATGTAAGGCACTCTGGTGTACTTATGCACACCCTTTACTGACCTCTTAGGAATCAGGTGAGGTCAACAGTGGATAGTCTAGGTCAGTGATCGCAAATCTACAGCACAAAAGAGGAAGAAATTGCCAAATCTGTAAAGAAGGGGGATAAAACCTTCTTCAGATATATTAATGATAAGAAGAAGAAAAACTGCGGCATCACGAAGCTTAGTACCGGGAATAATACATGCATTAATGGGAATAAGGAGATCGCTGACCATTTCAATAGCTACTTCTGTTCAGTTTTCTCAAAAGACACCTTACAAAATAATACTATAGAGGGATATAGCATTGCTTCCAGCTGTACGGATTCAGCTCCAGTGATCTTAGAAGCCGATGTCTTAGAAGAACTTGAACGATTAAAGATAAATAAGGCAATGGGTCCAGATGGCATCCACCCCAGAGTTCTTAAAGAACTCAGATCTGTCATTGCTACTCCCCTGACTGATTTGTTTAACCAATCCTTGTTAACAGGAGAAGTTCCTGAGGATTGGAGAATGGCCAGTGTTGTGCCTATTCACAAGAAGGGCAGTAGAGAAGAAGCTGGTAACTACAGGCCAGTTAGCTTGACATCAGTTGTAGTTAAAATGATGGAGACTCTACTCAAAAAGAAGATAAATCAGCACCTAAAAAACAATAACTTATTAGACCCAAATCAGCATGGCTTTACTGAAGGCAAATCATGTCAGACTAATCTCATTGATTTCTTTGACTATGTCACAAAGGTGTTGGATGAAGGTGGTGCCGTGGATATTGCCTACCTGGACTTCAGCAAAGCCTTTGATACGGTTCCACATAAAGAGCTGATAGATAAATTAGTGAAGATTGGACTTAATCCCTGGATAGTTCAATGGATTTGCAGCTGGCTGAAGCGTAGACATCAGAGAGTTATTGTTAATGGCGAGTATTCTGAGCAGAGTCAGGTTACAAGCGGTGTGCCACAAGGATCTGTTCTGGGTCCTATTCTTTTTAATATATTTGTGAGTGACATAGGGGAAGGTTTGGTAGGGAAGGTTTGCCTATTTGCCGATGACTCTAAAGTGTGCAATAGGGTTGATATTCCTGGAGGCGTCTGTAATATGGTAAATGATTTAGCTTTACTAGATAAATGGTCTAAGCAATGGAAACTGCAGTTTAATGTTTCCAAATGTAAAATAATGCACTTGGGGAAAAGGAATCCTCAATCTGAGTATTGTATTGGCAGTTCAGTGTTGGCAAATACTTCAAAAGAAAAGGATTTAGGGGTAGTGATTTCTGACAGTCTCAAAATGGGTGAACAGTGCAGTCAGGCGGTAGGGAAAGCAAGTAGGATGCTTGGCTGCATAGCTAGAGGTATAACAAGCAGGAAGAGGGAGATTATGATCCCACTATATAGAATGATGGTGAGACCACATTTGGAATACTGTGTTCAGTTCTGGAGACCTCACCTACAAAAAGATATTGACAAAATTGAACGGGTCCAAAGACGGGCTACAAGAATGGTGGAAGGTCTTAAGCATAAAACGTATCAGGAAAGACTTAATGAACTCAATCTGTATAGTCTGGAGGACAGAAGGAAAAGGGGGGACATGATCGAAACATTTAAATATATTAAAGGGTTAAATAAGGTCCAGGAGGGAAGTGTTTTTAATAGGAAAGTGAACACAAGAACAAGGGGACACAATCTGAAGTTAGTTGGGGGAAAGATCAAAAGCAACATGAGAAAATATTATTTTACTGAAAGAGTAGTAGATCCTTGGAACAAACTTCCAGCAGATGTGGTAGATAAATCCACAGTAACTGAATTTAACCCTGCTGTTCTGTTCGGGTCGTATGTGACCCGAAGCCAAGTTTGAGTCCCTGTAAAAAATTTTCCCTGCATATCTGAAACTTGAAATTTCATGACTATCCATCACTTCAGGGGTTCAGAATTTTTTTTGGGGGGTGGGGGGCTTAGTTTTTGCTGGGCAAAAAAAGTTACAAATCTTCTGTTCGGGTCACATACGACCCGGACCGAAAACTCTTCATTTGAAGTGCTTATGTTTGGTCAATTTGAAAACTTTTTTCACTTGGAAAGTAGTCTGAACATTTCTGCACACAATGATATGAAAATTGAAATGAAAAAAGTAAATCTTATTGGTTTATTTTGCGGATATAATGCACGCCCCCCCCGTTTTTGTGATTTTTTTTTCAATTTATGGATAGTTTTGCTTGCAAAATGCATTCTATTTTACTAAAGTTGGTGTGTGATTGGTAGCTTGAACATTTCTGAATATAAGAAAAATATAAAGGAACTGAAAAAAATGATTCTTATTGGTTTTTTAATATCAGAAATAAGGCCTCCCCCCCCCCTCGGCTGCTTGCAACCATTTTCACTTTTTATTTTTTTATCCTCCAAATCCGAAATATTCTTTAAAATCTTAGGCATTCATTTACTCAATTTAACAATGCTGATCATCAAAAAATATTTTTGGGGTGGTGGCTAATTGTTTTCTGGGCAAAAAAAAATCATAACTTCGAGTCTGTTTCTGTTCGTATATGACCGGACCAAAAATAATTTTTTTAGGTACTTGAATTTGATCTTTTTGAAAACTTTTTCAACTGGAAAACTAGTTTGAACATTTATGAACATAATGATATGAAAATTGAACTGGAAAAATTGAGACTTATATTTTTATTTTGATCAAAAAGCCCCTCCCCCCCATCCTTTTTTAATTTCGTGTCAATTTCTATTTTTTTAAGGCTACAAATCCCTAAGGAATTTCCCCCCAAAAGGTTTGATATACTAAATTGAACATTTCTGAATATAAGAAAAATATAAATGAACTGAAAAAAATGGTTCTTATTGGTTTATTTTTGCCACAAAAAGGCCACCCCCCACCCCCGGCCTTGCTATGTGCCATTATTGTCACTGTTTATACATATTTGTCTAGAAATATTTGGAATATCCTTTTGAAAATCAACCACATTGTAGCCAGAGGACTAATTTTATGAAACAAATCCATTTTACTAAAAAAAAGTATGTAAGTTTGAAATTAACAGCATAATTTTTATATAAATTGAAATAATTGAACACGGGGGGAGGCATACATTTATGTGCAAAATAAACCAATATGCATCAATTTTTCCAGTTCAATTTTCATATCATTATGTTCAGAAATGTTCAAGCTACCAATCCCACACAAACTTTAGTAAAATAGAATGTATTTTGCTAGCAAAACTATCCATAAAGTGAAGACTATTTAAAAAAAACGGGGGGGCATGCATTTCATCAACAAAATAAACCAATATGCATCAATTTTTCAAGTTCAATTTTCATATCATTATGTTCAGAAATGTTCAAGCTACCAATCCCATACCAACTTTAGTAAAATAGAATGCATTTTGCAAGCAAAACTATCCATAAATTGAAAAAAATTTCACAAAAATGGGGGGGGCGTGCATTATATCCGCAAAATAAACCAATAAGATTTACTTTTTTCATTTCAATTTTCATATCATTGTGTGCAGAAATGTTCAGACTACTTTCCAAGTGAAAAAAGCTTTCAAAAAGACCAAACATAAGCACTGCAAATGAAGAGTTTTCGGTCCGGGTCAGGGTGACCCGGGAACAGAAGATTTGTTACTTTTCTTAAACAGAACAGCAGGGTTAAACATGCCTGGGATAAACATATATCCATCCTAAGATAAAATACAGAAAATAGTATAAGGGCAGACTAGATGGACCATGAGGTCTTTTTCTGCCGTCAGACTTCTATGTTTCTATGTTTCTATATTTCTATATTTGCTGGCACGCAAGCCATTGCCCTAGCTCAGCTCCAACGTACATGTCTGCCGGCCAGCTGATTTTTGGCTCAGAGGCTCTTGGATGCGATTTTTGGCTTCCGGAGAGCCTCCAGGGGGATGGGGGAAGTGTTTTCATTCTTTCCCGGCTCCAGGGAAGTCTTTGGAGCCTGGGGAGGGCGAAACACAAGCCTACTGGGCCCACCAGAAGTTGGGAAATAGGCTGTTTCTGGCCTCCAGAGGGCCTCCAGAGGGTCTCCAGAGGGCAGGAAAAGCTTTTTTTGCCCTCCACAGACATTGAATTATTGGTGTGGGCACTTGCCCAAGTAGGATAGCATGTGCACACACACTCTCAGCACCCGAGGAAAAAAAAGGTTCCCCATCACTGGTCTAGGTAAAGTTTTGTTGGTTAGGTGATGATATTACAGTCAGGTAGTGAGTTCCATATATTAACTACTTGGTTACTAAAGTCGTATTTTCTGCAATCGAGTTTGGAGTGGTTCACATTAATTTTGTATCTGTTGTATGTTCATGTATGTTTTTGTGGTTGAACATGAAGTAATCGTTTCTAACGTTTGCAGAATCATTTCTTCCCAGCTGGAACGAACCAGGAATTTCCTTTCAACACAACACTGGAAGTTTTTAAGATGTTGTATAACTATTTGTCTGAAGTGGTGTAGTCACAAGTAGCTTGGAGAGGAAGCTCCGGGGCTTTGCAAAAGTATGCCCTGCCCTTCCTCCTTGCAACGACCAGATTTCTCCCTATTTTCCTAAAAAAAAATGGAGGAATCCTCTCCCTTTTATGGGGCTGCAGTGCAGATTTTAACTTTGCACCATGCGTTTTTCTTTCTTGTACCACACACAGAAAGAGAACTTAGAGGATTGATCCCCCTTTTTTTGGCTTTCCCACTACCCAGATTCCCTTTTAAATATTCACCTTTAACTCAATGTTGGGATTTTCTTTCTGGACAACCAATACAACAGTGACTTGTTCTGAGAGCAAAGATACACCTGGGCCGTCATTCGAAGGGTTAAAATAAAAGAGCCCTTCTTCCTAGAGAGGAGAAATTTCAGTGGGCAACCATTGTTTCCTGCCTCTATAATTCCCCTTATGTCCCATATGTCACCTCCGTCTATCAGCCAATGCTAACCAGCAGGGAGCGCATACTCAGTTCCATTTTGAAGCTGGACTAATGCCCAATGTTCTAAGATACTCAGTGAGAACCTGCTTGCCTGATTTTTCAGGTGGATCTTGGAGATTCTCAGAGAGGGTTAGGGTTTGAGGATGTACGTGTACTCTATGCAAATGCAGGCAGCTGCGTTGTGTGAACAGCATTTTAAGTACTGATAGAATTATTCCATTCCAGTTTATTGCAGTCGTACAGATAATAAGCACACTAAATATTAGATTGTTTTACAACCGTATTTCAATAGTAATATTTATGAGTAAGATCCAGGATATGCATGATTATAATATGGATCATAATTAATATATCTTTAATTTAAATTAATATTAGGTATAATGTATATTATTGCCCCCTTTCTCTAATGCAATGTGTAATAGCATAAGAGCTATAAAAAAAAGGACCAGAAGTTGAGAACTCTACACAATTTACAATCTACATAGACTTTTGCAAAGCCTTTGATTCAGTAGTTCACGACAAACTTCTTATGAAACTAAAATCTTATGGCATCTCAGGACCACTGCACAATTGGATATCAGCATTCCTGTCAAACAGGCAACAGGTCAAAATAGGTAATGCCATATTTAATCCTGCTCCAGTTAACAGTGGTGTTCCCCAAGGCAGTGTCCTAGGACCTACTCTCTTTACACTCTACGTAAACGATCTCTGTGACAATATTACAAGCAATTGGGTTCTCTTTGCTGATGATGTTAAGCTATTTAATACCTCTGATAATACTTCTACCCTTCAAAAGCACCTTGACCATGTAGCTGAATTGTCTAACAACTGGCAACTGCAAATCTCATCCAACAAATGCTCTGTCCTACATATTGGTAAAAAGAATCTGAATACTAAATACACACTTGGACAAACTGAACTTGCAGAAGACCCTCACTCAGTCAAAGATCTTGGAGTACTCATTTCCAATGACCTAAGTGCCAGAGCCCACTGCAACAGCATTGCCAAAAAAGCACTGAGAGTCACAAACTTAATTCTACGCAGCTTCTTCTCTAGAAGCACTGATCTACTAACCAGAGCATACAAAACATTTGTCAGACCAATTCTTGAATGCAGCTCACCTGTATGGAATCCACACTGCATAACAGACATTAATACAATTGAAGGAGTCCAGAAATACTTCACAAGAAGAGTCCTCCACTCTTCCTCACGCAACAAATTACCTTACTCCTCCAGACTTCAATTGTTTTCGGTCTTTTGGGGGGTACTTTTTTGGGATTTTTTTTTGCCACTGTGCAAAAGTAAAAATGGGACATGGGTATTTTGGGAAACATCAATACCAGAAGTGGGGAAACAACCCTAAAACATGTTTGTGACATGAGATTACAGATAGTTCCCCATTTGCCCCGGAAGCGGAGTAAAGATGCTGAGACATATTGTGGATTAAATAAGGGTCATTTTTAAATTAACATAAATTTAAATAACATAACTTTAAATATGTAAATTTAAATATTTAAATTCAACATAACTAAGGACCTGCAGAGGCCAAAACTAACGGGGCGGAAATTCCTACCATAAACTTCCTTGGCAACATTGGGCAAAAACTCCTTGCTGAACCAGGTGAAGGTATCCACCTTCACCTGGATCCAAGCCATGCCACTTAGTCGTGTGGGAAGAGCTCACCCTCCAATCCCTGTGGGAAATTGGATCTGGTGATTCCCATGGACATCCCCGACGTTGTTCCAACCTCTAGTTCCTGGAGAGAGGCAGTCCATTATCCCTTTAAAAGGGTGCCCAAAGGAGCATGCACAGTCACTTCTAATTGCCCATTTCCGCCCCTAACCTGCCAAACCCCAGTGACCAAAGGGAGGCCTATACTGACATCTAACCAATCCAGTCCGTACCATCAGTGTGGAATAGGCAAAAAACCGGCCGCCTCTAAAGGGGAGGCCGCAAAAAATTCCTATTCGGCCCCAAAGCGACCTCATAAGGACACACTGTTAATAGCGGAGGGTGGGCGGGTGTTCGCTTCAGGGCAGCAGAAAGAAAGGAGGAGGTCCTGTTCAGATCGCCCTTAAATAGGGCAATCAAGGACCTCCCCTTGCACCCATATGGCAGCGCGCTGCCCAAAGCGGCAAGAAGCCAGGGGCGCGAGGGGCGTGGAGGCGTGGGGTGGGGCGGGGGCGGCCACAGATCCTAGTGCGCCCTTGGAAAAGGGTGGGGGGGTGTTTTGGGCTGCACGCCTGCACCCGCGCACCCCAAAACAACCCCGCGCACCCTTAGCGCACCCTTAGCTTAGCAGAAACCGAAAGTATTCAAATAGATGTTAGTAAGAATTATTTAAAAGTAAACACAAACACACATGCCCAGAGAATATGGATAGACACACACACATACACACAAATACCACACACAAACACACACACACACACAATTCAACATTTGGAAAATAAAGAGAATGGATGATGGAAAAGTTTTCCTATTATCACTTTATTCATGCTGAGTAGTTATATTTTGTGTTATTCAATTGTCATTATTCAATGTAGATAATTTCTTCCTTTATATTTCATTATTCCAGTAATAAAAATGGTTTCA
Organism: Erythrolamprus reginae; assembly: GCF_031021105.1. Taxonomy (NCBI): domain Eukaryota; kingdom Metazoa; phylum Chordata; class Lepidosauria; order Squamata; family Dipsadidae; genus Erythrolamprus; species Erythrolamprus reginae. The sequence goes on along the minus strand of NC_091951.1, from coordinate 36,182,343 downwards.
TAAATAAAAATAAAAAAATCCTTGTTTTATCCACCCCCTGCATTATCAGTCCAATTGCTCTTGAGCTATAGAATGTCATTAAATCAATAGATAAACAGCAATATGTTTTTTCCAGATGCAGCTTATTGTGAAAAGTGTCCAGATGAACAGCATTCCAACAAGAAGTGAGATCAGTGTGTCCCCAAAATCATAACTTTCCTGTCCTACAAAGAAATGTTAGGTCTTATGCTGGCTATCACAGCTTTACTTTTGTCTCTAATCACTGCCTTAGTTCTGAGAATCTTCATTAAATACCGAGAAACCCCCATAGTCAAAGCCAACAACCAGGATCTCACCTACATTCTCCTGGTCTCTCTCCTGCTTTCCTTTTTGACCTCCCTTCTATTCATTGGTCAGCCCCATAAAGTGATTTGCCTTCTTCAACAAATCACCTTCAGTGTGGTTTTCTCAGTTGCTGTCTCTTCCTTGCTGGCCAGGACAATCATGGTGGTGGTAGCATTTTTGGCCACAAAACCAGGCAGCAAGATGAGGAAATGGTTGGGGAAAAGTCTGGCTAACTCCATTGCCTTGTCCTGTTCTGGAGTTCAGGTTGGCATCTGCCTTACATGGTTGGAAATCTCTCCCCCATTTCCATATTCTGACCTGCATTCTCAACCAAGAGAGAAACTCCTGCAATGTAATGAAGGTTCAGTCATCATGTTCTACACTGCCCTTGGTTACATGGGCTTTTTGGCTGCCATTTGCTTTTTGGTGGCTCTCCTGGCCCGCAAGCTTCCAGGAACTTTCAATGAAACCAAATGGATCACTTTCATCATGCTGGTTTTCTGCAGTGTTTGGATCTCCTTTGTCCCCACCTACTTGAGCACCAAAGGGAAATACATGGTGGCTGTGCAAATCTTCTCCATTCTGGTTTTCAGCCTGGGTTTATTAGGCTGTATTTTTCTCCCCAAATGTTACATCATTGTCCTGAGACCTGACATGAACACTAAGCAACATTTAATGATAGAAAACCAATGAGAGCTCTTCAATTTGGAAGGGTTTTTTTCCTTACCCAAATTATTTAAGATAAAATATGATTTCTAGGAAGTGAAATCTCTTATGTTAAAAACTCTATTTCATATGAACTTTCAATCATGACTGATTTAATAACATTCATCCTTCATCCTTCCGGGCTGGGTAAAATGAGAACCCAGATTGTGGGGGCAATATGCTGGCTCTGTTAAAAAGTTCTATTGCTAACATGTTGTAAGCCGCCCTGAGTCTAAGGAGAAGGGCAGCATAAAAATTGAATTTATCACGATCGATATTTAGGAAGGAGATTTGAAGTTGCCACTTGCTTGACCATTCTGACAAATAGTCAATTTTTTTTGAAGGGTAGCAGCATTGTTGGTGGTGTTAAATAATTTTACATCATCAGAAAAGAAGATACAATTGTTTTATGATCGCAAAGGTCATTTATATAAATTATAAAGCGTGTTGGCTGTAAAACGCTGCTCATACATAAAATTCATTAAAATATGTCTTATGCAAAAAAATTAATAAAAACATGCTTTTCCCCTTTTTTTCCTCCTGGGAGGCATGCGTGATGGCACCAGCACAAGGTGTGGAGGCAGAGGCATGGGGGAGGCAACGGCGATTCCAATGCACCGGCCCCTTCATCCCACTTTCTCCTGGCTCGGCTGCAGCTGCACCAAACAAATATCAGCACAGGGAGCTGCCAGCTTCAGGGAAGAGGAGGATGTAAAGTCACTTCTCCATTTCTTCTTTAGGGAAACATAATATTCTGTGTGGTTTTTTTAAAGTATGGGCTGCATTGCCAGGGATTAATGTGTATCAAAGTAGCTAAATGGATGTGCGGTAAGAATGAACTCTTGCCACTCTAAGGGGATTTCCACTATAATTGTGGAACATTTTTTTTATTTGGTTTCTCAGCTTTTTCTCCATGGTATCAAAACAAAAGTTCTGGCAAAGTTCCCAGAGAAAAAATCCCAGTGTTCTGTTTATGGCCTAAAAGTGAAAGTTGACAAAACTCTGAAGTTACACCAGATGCAACCTTTAGCATTTCAGCCTTGGGACTTTTTACTCCAAAGCTGGATACATTTTGGAGGAAGCATTTTTGGAACCAACTGTTGCTGTAAAAGAGCAGATACTCTGACATATGATGGAAATATCCATTGCTAAAACTTTTTATATTCCCAAATTAGTCAAACAAGGTAGACAGACACTTCTATTCTCATCTATCAAATATTTTTTACAGTTATTTATTAGAATTTGTCAAACAAAAATGAGAACAAGGATAAAAATAGAAAAATACAGGGACTATAGGCACATTGGTGCGCTTATGCACGCTCCGTTTACTGACCACTTAAATGTGAAGTAAGGTTAACTGAAGTCAATTTGTGACTGAAACTGTGGAAATTTGTAGTTGAGAGAACTGAATCAGGTAGAGCATTCCAGAGTTTGCCAACTCTATTACAGAAATTTCATTTTTTACAGTCAAGTTTAGAATGACTTACATTAAGTTCAAAATAGTTGTTAGACTGTGTATTATTGTGATCAAATACAGATAATGTCATATACAGGTAAAACAATACAATGTATAATTTTGTTTGCAATACCTAGATCTGACAGCAACCCACACAGTTCCAAATTATCCAAACTGAGAATTTCAAGCCTAGTAGCATGGAGAATTCTATTGCGTACAGAAGAATGCAAGACCTTTCTTGTGAAGTACTTCTGAACCTGCTCAATTGTACTGAATTTTTTTATTTTTTATTAATTATTTATGAATTAGATTTCTATGCCGCCCTTCTCGAGGCAACTCAGGGTGGCGTACAATATTATAAATACAATAATATGTAAAGAAATCTAAATTACTATAAAATAATTATACAAATTACGAAAAAGTATTAAAAATCCTGTATACAGTCATGCACATTCATCCAATTCAATCATACTTAGTATCAGCCAGAGACAATCTCATCACTCACAGCCCCCATACCTGCCGGCAGAGGTAGGTCTTAAGAGCTTTACAAAAGACCAGGAGGGAGGGGGCGGTATGTTTCTCCGGAGGGAGTTTATTCCAGAGGGCTGGGGCCACCACAGAGTAGGCTCTTCCCCTAGGTCCCACCAAATGACATTGTCTGGCCAATGGGACTTGGAGAAGGCCAACTCTGCGGAACCTAACCAGCTGCTGGGATACATGAGGCAGAAGATGGTCCCAAAGATAATCTGGTCCTAAGCCATGTAGGACTTTTTAGGTCGTAACCAGCATTTTGAATTGGGCCCGGAGACCAATTGGCAATCAGTGCAGCTCACCGAGCGATGTTGAAATGTAGGCAGGCCTTGATAGCCCC